>NW_027308193.1:0-107500 GCF_047496885.1 Scyliorhinus torazame
CCACAGTCCAAAGACGTGCAGGTTAGGTGGGTTGGCCATGATAAATTGCCCTTAGTGTCCAAAAAGGTTCGGTGGGGTTACTGGGTTACGGGGATAGGGTGGAAGTGAGGACTTAAATGGGTCTGTACAGACTCGATGGGCCGAATGGCCTCCTTCTGCACTGTATGTTCTATGTTCACACCCCACCCAGACTGGGAAATATATCGCCGTTCCTTCACTGTCGCT
Source organism: Scyliorhinus torazame (assembly GCF_047496885.1). Taxonomy (NCBI): domain Eukaryota; kingdom Metazoa; phylum Chordata; class Chondrichthyes; order Carcharhiniformes; family Scyliorhinidae; genus Scyliorhinus; species Scyliorhinus torazame. The sequence goes on from NW_027308193.1 coordinate 226, forward strand.
GGGGCAACATCCTTCAACTCCCTCCCTAACAGCACAGTGGGTGTATCTACACCTCAGGGACTGAAGCGGTTTCAAGAAGGTAACTCACCCCCACTTCCTGAAGAGCAACTGGGGATGAGCAATGAATGTTGTTCTAACCTGTGACACCCACATCCCGTAAATGAATTTTTAAAAGTCCCAGGTTTCGCCATGACTGAAATATTCTCTCAACCTTTACCCTGGCAAACCCCCTCAGAACTTTATATTTTTCAATTCGATCACCTCTCAATCCCCTTAACTCCAATGAATAAGGGCGGCGCAGTGAGTTAGCCCGCCGGCCTCACGGCGCCGAGGTCCCAGGTTCGATCCCGGCTCTGGGTCACTGTCCGTGTGGAGTTTGCACATTCTCCCCGTGTCTGCGTGGGTTTCACCCCCACAACCCAAAGATGTGCAGGGTAGGTGGATTGGCCAAGCTAAATTGCCCCTTAATTGGAAAAATGAATTGGGTACTCTAAATTTATTTTTAAAACTCCAATGAATAAAGCCACAACCTGCTCGACCATTCTTCATAAGCCCATTATCCAGGAATCAGCATTGTAAACCTCTCTGAACAGCTTCCAATCCAAGAATGCTCCTCCTTTCGAAAGACCCAACCTGCACAAAATACTCAACGGTGGTTTCACACACCATTGTCGCAAGACTTCCCTACTTTTATTTGTCATCCACCAAGCCCAACCCATCATTTGCCTTCCTAATCACTTGCTATACCTGCGTGCTCACTTTTTGTGATTCATGTACCAGCACACCCAGGTCCCTCTGCACTGCAGCATTCTGCAGCTTGTCACCAGTTACAGCATATTCTATTCATCAGGTTATGAGGTCATGGGGTTATTCATGAAGGTCCTGCCTTCTCAACCTTGCCCCTCACCTGAGGTGTGGTGACCCTCAGGTTAAATCACCACCAGTCAGCTCTCCCCCTCAAAGGGGAAAGCAGCCTATGGTCATCTGGGACAACAGTGACTTTACCTTCCCATTCTATTTCTATTCTTCCAGCCAAGGTGAACAAGCTCACATTCGTTGCTAACTTTTGGTTGGCTCTTAAATGTTGCCCGTTGTATCTTTATTTAATTTGCTCTGTTTCTAGAACCTTTGCTCTAGAGTCGCCAGGTATCTTTATGATACCGCCACGAGGTTCAAGTTCAAGTACTGATCAATAACTCAACACACCAATTAGTAAGATTCAAATCAAGACACATTTATTATACACAGTAAATCACTACTCATACATAAACTCTACTTTCTAGACTATTCTCTATCACTAAAAGGCCTATACTTAGCTTCGGACTGGCCCACCAGGTCAGGGGAACAAATGGCCTTTCGTTCGATTCTGAGTCTGCAGGATTCAAAAGCTGGTATGGACTGGTAGCTAGGAGCGCCTATCTCGTAGCGAGCGTCGACTGGAGACTTACTTGGTTGATGCGGCAGCTTAGACAGTTCACTGTCAAGGGTTGATTTGAGTTGCTGAGTGACCCTGCCAAGCAGGACGATTTGAACTTGGGGGTTCTACTTTATCGTCCCCAGGGGCTTCCCGCCCTTCGGGGCGGACCCCGTACCTGGTTCCAAGTGATTGGACTACGTTTCGATCACTTAGATCGATTTCTCCAATACTGGAGTTGTTCCCTGATCGCTGAGTGTCCGTTGGCCTTCCTTTGTCTTGGCTCCTGCTGGTGCCGAAGAGTCTGGCTTGGCTTTATTCACCTTAAATGTTTCCAATTGTTCCCGGGGATTGCTTATTAATATGCAGATGGCTGCTGGTTTCCGTGCTGTCTGGGCTTTTGCAAGTTCCAATACACAGGATTTCTGCACTTGCTAGTTTTCGCCTGTGTTGGCTGAATTTCCCTGTAGTCTTTGCGGACCTCCATTTAAAGTCGGGAAGTGACCAACCCAGGTGGCTACACATTTCCCACATTGTAGTCCATCTGCCAATTTCTGCCCACCCCTTAAGCCGATCTAAATCACTTTGCAGAATCTTTGTATCCTCTTCACTATTTGCTTTCCTACTTATCTTCATATCATCAGCAACCTTGGCTGCAACACAGTCGGTGCCTTCAACACAGTCGGTGGGATTGATTGTAAATAATTGTGGGCCCAGCACTGATCCCTCTGGCATTCCATTTGTTAGTTTGCCAACCTGAAAATGACCCATTTATCCCAATTCCCTGTTTCATGTTAGTTAGCTAATCCTCTATCCATAATATATCATCCCAACACCATGTGCAATAACCTTCTCTGTGGCACCTTATCAAATGCCTTTTTGGAAATCCAAATACATTACATCCACTGGTTATTCACCTTGCTTGTTACACCCTCAAAGAAGTTGAATAAATTGGTCAAACATTGAAAGGGTGCAGACACAATTTGTTCCAGAGACGGTGATTTTAGTTGTAATGTTAGCTTGCAGAAGCTGAGGTGGTTCTCCTTGCAGGAAAGGTGATTGAGGTCAGATCTGATAGATGAACAAGATTATAAGTTCAGAAGATATAGGAGCACAATTAGGACATGTGGCCCATCGAACCTGCTCCGCTATTCGACCATGGCTGATCTCATCCTGACCTCAACTCCACCGTCCTACCCGTCCTCCGTAACCCTTCAACTCATAACCAATTAAAAATCTGTCTAACTCCTCCCAAAATTTACTCACTGTCCCAGCATGCACCACACTCTGTGGTAGCAAATTCCACAGATTCACAGCCCTTCAGGAGAAATAGTTTCTCCTCATCTCGGTTTTAAACTTGCTACCCCTTACCCTCAGACTATGACCTCTCGTTCTCGAATGCCCCACAAGAGGAAGCATCAGCTCCACGTCTACTTTATCCAAAACTTTTATCATCTTTACACCTCAGTGAGATCTCCTCTCATCCTTCTAGAGAGTATCGGCCTAAACTGTTCAATCTCTCTTCATAAGACAAACCCCTCATCTCTGGAATCAATCTCGTGACCCTCCTCTGAACTGCCTCCAATGTCACCACATCTTTCCTCAAATAAGGGGACCAAAACTGGACACAATACTCCAGATGTGGTCTCACCAATGCCTTGTATAGTTGCAACAATACTGTTCCTGGTCGTGCACTCAGAGCCTGCGCCGACCAGCTGGCAGAGGTATTCACGGACATCTTCAACCTGTCCCTTCTCCACTCCGAGGTCCCCACCTGCTTCAAGAAGACCACCATCATACCGGTACCAAAGAAGAACCAGGCAACATGCCTCAATGACTACCGACCAGTGGCCCTGACTTCAGTCGTAATGAAGTGCTTCGAGAGGCTGATCATGAAGCGCATCACCTCCATACTCCCAGAACGCCTTGATCCACTGCAATTCGCATACCGCTGCAACCGGTCCACATCAGACACCATTTCCCTGGCCCTACACTCATCCCTGGAGCATCTCGAAAACAAGGACTCCGACATTAAACTCCTATTTATTGACTACAGCTCCGCCTTCAACACCATAATCCCAGCCAAGCTCATATCAAAGCTCCAAAACCTAGGACTTGACTCCCCACTTGACGAATGTGATATAAAATAGTTACTTTAGAGATATTAGTTAATGTAATGTAGAAATAAGCCACTTTGATTCTGGCAAGTAGAGACAAAGGATTTGAGACCGCATGGAAAAAGCAGGAAGAGGTGTGTCTATGAGAGTGATGCTGCATTGATAGGGGCCGGAGAAAGGGATTGGAAGTGAGCCAATCAGAATAGATCAAACAAGTCAGGAGGGACATAGGATGACCTATGGGTGTCGAGTATGTGAAACTTGATGCCATTTGAATGTATGAGTACTGATCTCTTTGTCTGGGACATTCACTTAGTTCCCGGGGCTGCAGACAGCAACATGTTATCTGTATCACTGTGGACTAGGTAGCTTGCAAGCTGAATAAAATAACTTCTGTTTTACTTGCAAATCCATCTCGACTTTTATTGAGGCCAGACTGACGGATAAAGAAATTTGGGAATCAACATTTGGTGCCGAAAACCGGGATTTCTCAGGGCGATCCTGGTCCAACTGCGAAATCAGAATTAGACTGATTATGAACAGGAGGATGGGGAACGAGGGCCCTCAATGTAGAACTGGAAAATGACCGCGCATTGATTGTTCCCCTCTTCTTATCATCTGATTAGTCTGGTCACTCGTGGTTGGCACAGAAAGACCGCCTCGACGAAATCATAGGTCAGTCTGGGGATTAGCAATTTAATTGATGGGATTTCATATTGTTGTTTCGGCTTGGGTTAGGGTTTTGGGTTGATGTGACATCTCAAATGATGATTCAATTCCAAGTATAAGGGTTCAGAGGCTGATGGGACTTCAGTAATGAAGGTTCAGTCTGTTATATGGGTTCAGGGGCTGATGGGACTTCAGTAATGAAGGTTCAGTCTATTATATGGGTTCAGGGGCTGATGGGACTTCAGTACTGAAGGTTCAGTCCAGTATAACTGTTTTTAAATCTGAAGATGGTTCAACTCTATGTGTGAGTGTTTTAAATATATAGTTGATTAAGCTAAAATTGTCTCCTTGGACTGTATTGGCGAAAAACGCAGTTCCGAGGACTAGTTGAGATTGTGGGGAATGCTGCATATTGGTTGAAGCAGAAGTCTCTCAAAGGGTTAACAGCAGCAGGCAAAGTTAAAGACAGACAGTGCTTCTCACTCAGGCCTTGAGATAACAGCACCAGTCGCTAGTGTAATCGGATACCTTTCCTTTGAGTCAGTGAACACCAGCAAAGTTATGTTTTGAATTAATTAAAGGAAACCAGTGGGTTTCTCCACCTCTTTGATAAAAGTTATTATTTTCGAAAGCAATTGATTGAAATTGCCAGAATCTTAAATTTTACTTACTTGAAATAAGGTTTATCTCATTTTATCTGGAGATTAATAGAAACTGAAAGAAGATCATGGACACCATTTTAAAAAGTGTCAATCTGGAGATGATAGTTGATTTTGCTAATACTTATGTGTATGTAAAAGAAAAAAAACTTGTTAAAAGAATAATTGTTAAGATAAAAACATAATTAAGTTGTAAATGTTATACAAGTTTGTGTTAAGCAAATTGTAAATTTAGTTCTGAGTTGAGATCAGAGCTAAGCTTGCAAGTTGCAGTAATTCAATTTGAATTTTCAAACATTTTTAAGTTTAAAAAAAAAAGCGCAAGTAGAGGAAAGGTGCGGGTCAAACAAGAGATGAGCTACGTAGTTCAATGGCTGGCCTTGAATTGACAGAAAAAGAAAAATTCAATAATTTGGAAAAGTAAGCATATCACCTAAGTCTCTCCAAACTAAGCAGAAACCACAAGGTTCGGGAACAAAGGAAGCTGAAACAACTTCTTTTGAAGAGAAAGAACTCCCCCTAGTGACAGGGAGAGACGTTGAAGTCTTGGAACAACCAGGGGAAATAGCTAGAGTGCCCTCTGGTGACATTCGGAGACAGTTACCGATTAGGAAGATGCGAAACCCCGACGCAGTGACTGTGGGAGCGAACCCCACGATAGACGTTTACTTCCCATGGACACCCAGTGAGATGATGGCTATTATGTCTACAATCCCAGATAGAAAAAATCTCCTGCTGCCTTCATGGATTCCTTGAGAACTACCATCTCAATTTATCAAGCTGATTTAAGGGACCTCTGGGCCCTAGTCCAGCAGATTTTAACCCCAGCAGAGTACCGCAATTATCTTAACCACCTGAATTATCCTAGTCATGCCGCACTTCAGCAGGCCTATGCGTTAGACGACGATAGAAGGACACAGATCTTGAATGCGTTGAATAGCACATTTCAAAGGCCCATAAATCTTTCTGTTATCTTAGACCTAAAACCTAAGAAGACTGAAGAGCCAGAGGAATTTCTGGAGCGTTTTAATGAAATCTACCGGGGGCAGTCAGGCGATTTGCTGTATCAAAATGGTCAGAATTCCCCTCAATATTGTGCTATGTTAATGCATTGCCTACCACCTTCTGTGGTTACTGCTGTGAAATGTAATAACATGAATTGGACAGAGAACGACCATTCCCAGATGGCAAGGGCAGTCAGATTTTATTGGAAGGAGGGTGTAGGCCAAGAAGGAGGCTCAGTTACAAAGGTTAAGACTGAGTATGTAATGAAAAAGGATGATTGGCGATCCCAACAAGCGGCAGAAATGGTAGTTTACCAGCAGGAGCCCCAATATAGTGACTTTGGGTGGGTGGATCAGCAAAGAGGAGGATACCAAACCCACCCACAGGGACCCTCACCCCCTTTTTATGGCCCACCGAACGAATCAATAGCTCTACAACCGCAGCCCCCTCTGAGGGGCCATTGGTCTACTGGAAGAGGAGGACGGGGCAGCCATGTCTTCTGTGCAATCAACACTTAAATTACCATTATCCGACCACACGCAGCAATTGTCAGGGTTCCAAGGACAGGTGTGTGAGTATCCTATTTCTGAACCTGTGACAGTCACTTACGAGAATAAGTCTGCAGATCATCAGTTTGTAGTGACTACTGGATTGGACTGTAACTTGTTGGCCCGAGATTTACTGTGTATCTTCCAGCTACAGCTAGAATGCGGAGATGAGGGGGTAACGGTTACATCATGGAGGATGAGACAACAGTGCTATATTTCTATCACCCCCCAGTGGTGGACGTTAGACGTTGAACAGTCACTGCATCACGTTACCCTGGCCTATGACAGAACTGGACGAAACAGGGAGTTGGAGGACAAATACCGGCCATTACTTGAGACCGAATGGCCAGTCAAGGTTACAGCCACAGTCACGGGAAAAGAAGGTACAGCCGATTTTGTTACAATATCACCACATTTATGGCCACAGTCAGCTTCGGTAAGCCCTCATATTACACGTCAGGTCCACGACCAGTACCATGCCAGGGATATGGGGCGAATGGTCAGGAGGGCAGTGGATCATTCGGATCCAACAGAGTACGCACTTCAAGTCATGCCGGACGGCACTACCATAAAATATTTTGAGGTCCCTGAAACAATTAACACTCGACTGCAGCATCACAGGGGACATGATGTGTTGGAATATGTCAATCCACAGGTCTGGGCGGAATACCCATCACAAGTGGGAAAGACAAATGTTACACCTATTAAGGTGATGATTAAGGATCATGTAAAACTACCTTCCATTCGACAATACCCCCTGAAATCTCAAGCTGCTCCATCAATAGATAAATTAATTCAAGAGCTGTTGAAACAGGGTATTTTGGTCCCTTGCCAATCAGAATGTAACACCCCCATACTTGCTGTGCCTAAACCAGCCAAACCAGACCAGTACCGATTAGTACAGGATTTACGTTCAATCAATGCCATCGCATAGCCGTTCCATGCTCTCACCCTCCAACAGGATATTACGGTGTATAGCTCCCACTCGGTCATCGCACTACTGAGGCAACTGCAGACTCAGCATCTTACCGCAGCTCGTCAGAATAGGTATGAGATATACCTTTTGAACAATCCACGTCTGACATTTAAACACTGTACCACTATCAATCCAGCCTGTTTTCTTAGTGGTCCCCCTGTCCATGAAGACGCACCTGGCCACGACTGTTTAGCCTTGATTCAGGAAACTACCACAATAAGGGGCGATTTGAGTGATATTTCGTCAGAACAACCTGACATGATTATGTGTGGTCAAATATCCCACCGGGGTTTAGTTAATGACCTACTGCAGGCCCTCCTTATGCCCGCGCAGATTTCCGTTATTAAATGCGCTGCCCACACGAATGGTACAACCCCAGTTGACGTTGGTAATGAACGAGCAGATTGTGCAGCGCGAACAGCCGCGCAAATTCAGCAAGTGATGGTGCCTAAGATGTTAAGTCAGACTAAATGATCTACTATAAATATGTCTGCTTCTGACAAGTCAATGCCAACCATCCAAGACGTCATAAGGTTACAGGAGGACGCTCCTGAGAGTGATAAACAAATGTGGAAACGGTTAGGTTGTACATATGATTCTGTTTCCTCTTTATGGACCACGCCTGCACATCAGACTTGTATGTCTGATGTACTGGCTTTATGGGTCATCGAATGTGTACACTTTGCAACTCATTGTGGGGCTCGAGGGACTAGTGATTTGTTGCTGGACACTTGGTGGCACCCTAAAATGCAGGGGTTGGCCCAAAGTATCAGTAATCGGTGTTTGATTTGTCAGCAATATAACACCGGAAAAGGTATCCCTTGTTGGAAGGGGCAAACCCCGTTGCCCAGTGGTCCCTTTGAGACGCTCCAAATGGATTACATTGAGTTGGAAAGGTGTCAATGTTATAAATATGTTTTGGTCATTGTGGATGTGTTCAGCAGATGGGTTGAGGCGTATCCGACTATCGATAATAAAGCTGCTACTGTGGTTAAAGTCTTGATGAGGGAAATCATTCCCCGGTACGGTATACCAGCTCAGTTAAGTTCTGATAATGGGCCTCATTTTATTGGACAAATTAACAAGGAGTTTTGCTCCCAGTTGGGCATACGCCAGCAGTTACACTGTGCTTACAGACCGCAGGCGGCCGGGTTGGTTGAGAGACACAATCAGACCCTCAAAACTAAATTGGCTAAATTAAGAGCAGACACGGGACTGACATGGCTTAAGTAGCTCCCCGTTGCCCTCTTCCAGCTGCGGGTTACACCTGCGGGACCGGCCCGGCTCTCTCCCGCCGAGATTCTTTATGGCAGGCCTCTTAGAACTCCCTGGAGCCTGCAGGTTCCCAGACTGGTTCAGTTTCATCAGATGACTGAAGAGATGACCACCTATGTTCTAGCCCTCACGCTAGTGCTCAAGGAACTCCATGGCCAGGTCCGCGCGGCTCACCAGCCATCGTCCCCAGTACCTAGCTCACTTTCAGTCCAGCCCGGTAGTTATGTCATGGTCAAAACTTGGACTAGGAAGGGGTCGGAGCCGCGATGGGACGGGCCCTTCCAAGTTCTCCTTACCACCCCCACAGCAGTTAAAGTGGAGGGGCGAAGTGCTTGGGTCCACCTACATCACTGTAAATTGAGTCCATCTCCACTACTGTAAAAGGTCGGATACTAACCTGCCTCCCTCTCCAGTGCTATTTTACAGGTGTGGAGCATGATGGAGTGGCTACGCATCGTCTGTATGATATTTGGCCTCACTTCGCTTGGCATGTTATTGGCGATGGACATGGAAAAGGGGAATATTATGTATCTGTGTAGCCCCAACCAATCTACAAGGTTACATCACCTCTGCAAAGGTGATGTTCTTCGCTGCCCCCATATACGAGGACATGGTATCGACTCATGGAAGGTCATCAAAGTTAAGGAGAATGCAGGAGTCATGAAGCAGTTGCACCGGTCCCGGCGATGGGAAGGGAACATTATATGGACATTGCCTTGTTTTTGGAATACATGTAAATTCGATTTTGGATGTGTTAAGAGTGGTACAATAAAGGTAATATCAGGCTGTCAGAAGAGCGTAGGAAGAGGCTATGAGGAAGTGAAAGGGACTAGAGAGAGGATGGGGCGTATGAGAAGGGAAGTACAGCTAGAACGTAGGTTACCAGGAGATACACTTAAGTTAGTTAAAGGGCAAACTGAGGAAAACCCGGGTAGTAAACCTTGGGAGCCCTCGGGGCAATAACCAAGGAGTTGTCTCAGCTACGGTTGTTTGCAATGCAGAACCGGTATGCTCTTGACTATCTTCTGGCCCGTGAGGGTGGGGTATGCGCCATAGTGCAGGGCAAGTGTATCATGGGAGTTCAAGACTTGACCGCTAACATCACTAAATTTATGGATCACATACGGGATCACTTGGACGGGATGCAGGATCCTGGCTCTTGGGGTAACTGGGGATTTGGAGGTTGGAAGGACTGGTTGATAAATATGGCCATGTATCTAGTGGTAGCTATCGGCTGCATCTTTGTAGGCCTGGCCATCCTTAAATGTGTGATGGGTAGAATGCGGGTGCACTGGATCAGATCAACGCCCCAATCAACGCCCCCAAAAATTTAACTGTTAAAATCCATGAGGGTGAGGCAGATGAAGAGGGGCTAAGACAGGAATTGGAAATGCAGCGACGGATCTTTTTAGATGAGGAACCGTAGTTATGGATTGGATAGTTCGGTTATCATGGAATGATAAAAGGAGGGAATGACGAATGTGATATAAAATAGTTACTTTAGAGATATTAGTTAATGTAATGTAGAAATAAGCCACTTTGATTCTGGCAAGTAGAGACAAAGGATTTGAGACCGCATGGAAAAAGCAGGAAGAGGTGTGTCTATGAGAGTGATGCTGCATTGATAGGGGCCGGAGAAAGGGATTGGAAGTGAGCCAATCAGAATAGATCAAACAAGTCAGGAGGGACATAGGATGACCTATGGGTGTCGAGTATGTGAAACTTGATGCCATTTGAATGTATGAGTACTGATCTCTTTGTCTGGGACATTCACTTAGTTCCCGGGGCTGCAGACAGCAACATGTTATCTGTATCACTGTGGACTAGGTAGCTTGCAAGCTGAATAAAATAACTTCTGTTTTACTTGCAAATCCATCTCGACTTTTATTGAGGCCAGACTGACGGATAAAGAAATTTGGGAATCAACACACTCTGCAACTGGATCCTCGATTTTCTGACCAACAGACCACAATCAGTAAGAATGAACAACAACACCTCCTCCACAATAGTCCTCAACACCGGGGCCCCGCAAGGCTGCGTACTTAGCCCCCTACTCTACTCCCTGTACACACACGACTGCGTGGCAAAACTTGGTTCCAACTCCATCTACAAGTTTGCTGACGATACGACCATAGTGGGGCGGATCTCGAATAACGATGAGTCCGAATACAGGAGGGAGATAGAGAACCTAGTGGAGTGGTATAGTGACAACAATCTCTCCCTCAATGCCAGCAAAACTAAAGAGCTGGTAATTGACTTCAGGAAGCAAAGTACTGTACACACCCCTGTCAGCATCAGCGGGGCCGAGGTGGAGATGGTTAGCAGTTTCAAATTCCTAGGGGTGCACAGCTCACAAAATCTGTCCTGGTCCACCCACGTCGACGCTACCACCAAGAAAGCACAACAGTGCCTATACTTCCTCAGGAAACTAAGGAAATTCGGCATGTCCACATTAACCCTTACCAAAGAAAGCATCCTATCAGGCTGCATCACAGCCTGGTATGACAACTGCTCGGCCCAGGACCGCAAGAAACTTCAGAGAGTCGTGAACACCGCCCAGTCCATCACACGAACCTGCCTCCCATCCGTTGACTCCATCTAGACCTCCCGCTGCCTGGGGAAAGCGGGCAGCAGAATCAAAGATCCCTCCCGCCCGGCTTACTCACTTTTCTAACCTCTTCCATCGGGCAGGAGATACAGAAGTCTGAGAACATGCTCGAACAGACTCAAAAACAGCATCTTCCCCACTGTCACCAGACTCCTAAATGACCCTCTTATGGACTGACCTCATTAACACTACACCCTGTATGCTTCATCCGATGCCAGTGCTTATGTAGTTACATTGTATATGTTGTGTTGCCCTATTATGTATTTTCTTTTATTCCCTTTTCTTCTCATGTACTTAATGATCTGCTCGCAGAAAAATACTTTTCACTGTAACTCGGTACACGTGGCAATAAACAAATCCAATCCAATCCAATACATAACTTCCTTACCTTTATATTTAATTCCTTTAGCTATAAATGGCCACATTCCATTTGCTTTATTATCTGCTCCATCTGCATCCTTGTTTTCTGTGACTGATGCACAAGGACACCCAGATCCCTCTGTACCGGAGCTCCCCGAAGTCTCGTCCCATTTAGATAATAAGTTGCCTTTTCATTTTTCCGATCAAAATGCATGACCTCACACTTCTCCACTTCTCCATCTGCCACATTTTGGCCCACTCCCCTAACCTATCTATATCCATTTGTAAGGTTCTTATCTCCTCATTGCAATTTACTGTCCCACCTACTTTAGTGTCATCTGCGAATTTGGCTATAGAACCGTCTATCCCTGTATCCAAATCATTATTATAGATTGTAAATAGCTGGGGCCCAAGGACTGAAACCTGTGGCACCTCACTAGTAACATCGTGCCATCCAGAAATAGACCCATTTATCCCCACTCTCTGTCTCCTGTCCATCAGCCAGTCTTCTATCCAAGCGAATAAATTACCCCTAATCCCATGTGATCTCACCTTGTGTATTAGCCTTCTGTGCAGCCTGTCATGTGAGAGTACCTTTAAGAAATGGGTGTTTATAAATGGGTGTGTATATAAATATCTGTAGTGAGAGTACCTTTAAGAAATGGGTGTTTATTACTGCAGTGATGTCAGAGAGTGGGTAGAGCTGGGCTGTCGGTCAGCTTTTTACTTTCGTTTTAGGCTGTTTGCTGCAGAGTGCGTTTTAGTTTCGTTTTCAGAGCTGGATAGCTGCAGTCACAGCCAGAAGGTGCATGAATCTCTCTCTGTAATCTAAAGACTGTAAATCGATCCTGGTGATTTAAAACTACTAACAGTAGTGACTTTAACCTGATGTGCTTCTGGTAAAAGGTGTTTTAGGTCGTTATGGATGTTAAAAGGAAAGCTTAAAGGATTACTTAGTGTTGTATTCTTTGGGGGTTGTATTTGAATTGATGGTTGCTAAGATGTTCACTGTATGTTTTAAAAAGGTTAACTTGAGTTTATAGAATAAACATTGTTTTGCTTTAAAAAATACTTTCCCATTTCTGCTGTACCACACCTGTAGAGTGGGCCGTGTGCTCCCCATACCACAATCTAGTAAAAGTTGTGGGTCAGGTGAACTCCATGATACACTTTGGGGTTCTCTAAACTCTGGCCCATAACACACTGGGGACTCGAGGGGGATAAAACTCAACCTATTGGATTGGCTTTGTGAACTTAAAGACAGTGAGGGGTGAGCATATTGTGGTTGCTGTTCAGGTGTGGTATTTCAGTTTAAGTGGGGAGTGTGTTGTGAACAATGGCTCTTTCAGAGGCTCTGACGTTTTTAGGGGTGGAGACGGTCACACGCAGTATCTTACGGACAGAGACTAAAAGCAGACTGTTAGATTTGGCAAAAACATTACCTGACAGAATGCGAAAAGGTGAGGTCATTATGGTGGTGGCTAAGCATTTAAAGTTGCCTGAGATACAGTTTGACTCACTGAAAATGGCAAAAATTCTGTTGCAAATTAAACAAATGGAACATGAGCAAGAATTAAAGCAGCTTGAATATGAAAGAGATAGAGAGGAAAAAGAAAGAGAAAGGGATAGATACAGATCAGGGGAAAAGATAAAGAGAGTTTGAACTTCAGAAAATGGCCATGAAACATGACAGTCATCGAACATAGATCATAGAACATTACAGCGCAGTACAGGCCCTTCGGCCCTCGATGTTGCGCCGACCTGTGAAACCACTCTAAAGCCCATCTACACTATTCCCTTGTCGTCCATATGTCTATCCAATGACCATTTGAATGCCCTTAGTGTTGGCAAGTCCACTACTGTTGCAGGCAGGGCATTCCACGCCCTTACTACTCTCTGAGTAAAGAACCTACCTCTGACATCTGTCCTATATCTATCTCCCCTCAATTTAAAGCTATGTCCCCTCGTGCTAGACATCACCATCCAAGGAAAAGGGCTCTCACTGTCCACCCTATCTAATCCTCTGATCGTCTTGTATGCCTCAATTAAGTCACCTCTTAACCTTCTTCTCTCTAACAAAAACAGCCTCAAGTCCCTCAGCCTTCCCTCATAAGATCTTCCCTCCATACCAGGCAACATTCTGGTAAATCTCCTCTGCACCCTTTCCAATGCTTCCACATCCTTCCTATAATGCGGCGACCAGAATTGCACGCAATACTCCAAATGCGGCCGCACCAGAGTTTTGGACAGCTGCAACATGACCTCATGGCTCCGAAACCCAATCCCTCTACCAATCTTACCATTAGCCCAATACTCTGTCTTCCTGTTATTCCTTCCAAAATGAATCATCTCGCACTTTTCTGCATTAAACTCCATTTGCCACCTCTCAGCCCAGCTCTGCAGCTTATTATCTATGTCCCTCTGTAACTTGTAACATCCTTCCGCACTGTCCACAACTCCACCGACTTTAGTGTCATCTGCAAATTTACTCACCCATCCTTCTATGCCCTCCTCCAGGTCATTTAAAAAAATGACAAACAGCAGTGGCCCCAAAACAGATTCTTGTGGTACACCACTAGTAACTGGACTCCAAGCTGAACATTTCCCATCATCTACCACCCTTTGTCATCTTCCAGCTAGCCAATTTCTGATCCAAACTGCTAAATCACCCTGAATCCCATGCCTCTGTATTTTCTGCAATAGCCTACCGTGGGGAACCTTATCATACGCTTTACTGAAATCCATATACACCACATCAACTGCTTTACCCTCATCCACCTGTTTGGTCACCTTCTCAAAGAACTCAGTAAGGTTTGTGAGGCACGACCTAATCTTCACAAAACCGTGTTGACTATCTCTAATCAAATTATTCCTTTCCAGATGATTATACATCCTATCTCTTATAAACCTTGCCAAGACTTTGCCCACAACAGAAGGAAGGCTCACTGGTCTATAGTTACCGGGGTTGTCTCTACTCCCCTTCTTGAACAAGGGGACAACATTTGCTATCCTCCAGTCTTCTGGCAGTATTCCTGTAGACAAAGATTACTTAAAGATCAAAGCCAAAGGCTCAGCAATCTCCTCCCTAGCTTCCCAGAGAATCCTAGGATAAATCCCATCCAGCCCAGGGGACTTATCTATTTTCACACTTTCCAGAATTGCTAACACCTCCTCCTTATGAACCTCAAGCCCTTCTAGTCTAGTAGCCTGTATCTCAGTATTCTCCTCGACAATGTTGTGTGAATACTGACGAAAAATATTCATTTAAATCGCTTATTGTCACAAGTAGGCTTCAATGAAGTTACTGTGAAAAGCCCCTAGTCGCCACATTCCAGCGCCTGTTCGGGGAGGCTGGTACGGGAATTGAACCGTGCTGCTGGCCTGCCTTGGTCTGCTTTAAAAGCCAGCGATTTAGCACCTCTCCTATCTCCTCGGACTCCAAGCACAACTTCCCACATCCTTCCTATAATGCAGTCCTTGACTAGCCCTACTCTTACCCTAGTCATTCTTTTATTCCTGACATATCGATAGAAAGCTTTAGGGTTATCCTTGATCCTACCTGCCAAAGACTTCTGCATTAAACTCCATTTGCCACCTCTCAGCCCAGCTCTGCAGCTTATGTATGTCCCTCTGTAACTTGTAACATCCTTCCGCACTGTCCACAACTCCACCGACTTTAGTGTCATCTGCAAATTTACTCACCCATCCTTCTACGCCCTCCTCCACGTCATTTATAAAAATGACAAACAGCAGTGGCCCCAAAACAGATCCTTCTGGTACATCACTAGTAACTGGATTCCAGGCTCTTCTTAGCTCTCTCTTTAGGTCCTTCCTCGCTAACTTGTAACTCTCGAGCGCCCTAACTGAACCTTCACGTCTCATCTTTACATAAGCCTCCTTCTTCCTCTTGACAAGTGTTTCAACTGCTTTAGTAAACCACGGTTCCCTCGCTCGACCACTTCCTCCCTGCCTGACAGGTACATACTTATCAAGGACACGCAGTAGCTGTTCCTTGAACAAAGAACAAAGAACAAAGAAATGTACAGCACAGGAACAGGCCCTTTGGCCCTCCAAGCCCGTGCCGACCATGCTGCCCGACTAAACTACAATCATCTACACTTCCTGGGTCCGTATCCCTCTATTTCCATCCTATTCATGTATTTGTCAAGATGCCCCTTAAACGTCACTATCGTCCCTGATTCCATCACCTCCTCCGGTAGCGAGTTCCAGGCACCCACTACCCTCTGTGTAAAAAACTTGCCTCGTACATCTACTCTAAACCTTGCCCCTCTCACCTTAAACCTATGCCCCCTAGTAATTGACCCCTCTACCCTGGGGAAAAGCCTCTGACTATCTACTCTGTCTATGCCCCTCATAATTTTGTATACCTCTATCAGGTCTCCCCTCAACCTCCTTCGTTCCAGTATGTTTGACCAAATTATTCGCTCCACAATTCCATTGTGCCCATCCCCTGCAGTTTTCCTCTCCATCCGATGCATCCTAAGTCTTGCTTCATCGTATCATAATTACCTTTCCCCCAGATATAACTCTTGCCCTGCGGTATATACATATCCCTTTCCATCACTAAAGTAAACGTAATCGAATTGTGGTCACTATCACCAAAATGTTCACCTACCTCCAAATCTAACACCTGTGCTGGTTCATTACCCAGTACCAAATCCAATGTGGCCTCGCCTCTCGTTGGCCTATCTACATACTGTGTCAGGAAACCCTCCTGCACACATTGGACAAAAACGGACCCATCTAAAGTACTCAAACTATAGCGATTCCAGTCGTTATTTGGAAAGTTAAAGTCCCCCATAACAACTACCCTGTTACTTTCGTTCCTATCCAGAATCATCTTTGCAATCCTTTCCTCTACATCTCTGGAACTTTTCAGAGGCCTATAGAAAACCCCTAACAGGGTGACCTCTCCTTTCCTGTTTCTAACCTCAGCCCATACTACCTCCGTAGACGAGTCCTCATCAAACGTCCTTTCTGCCACCGGAATACAGTCCTTGACTAACAATGCCACCCCTCCCCCTCTTTTACCACCTTCCCTGAGCTTACTGAAATTAAGTTAAAATTGGCAGGCATAAAGGGAAACGTACAGTTGGATGATAGTGATGAGGATACTGAGAAAGAGCGTCATAGTCGAAGGCTTGGTGGGGATCTATTTAAATATGTCCAAGCATTGCCAAGGTTTGACGAGAAGGAAGTGGAAGCCTTTTTCATTTCAATTGAGAAGGTAGCTAAACAAATGCAATGGCCACAGGACATGTGGGTATTACTGATTCAAACAAAGCTGGTAGGTAGGGCTAGTGAAGTGTTTGCATCACTACCGGAGGAGGTATCTGGGACGTATGAGGAGGTGACAAAATCCATCTTAGGTGCATATGAACTAGTGCCTGGAGCTTACAGACAAAGGATTAGAAATTTAAGGAAAGAACCTGGTCAAACATACATGGAGTTTGAAAGGCTCAAACAGAGTAAGTTTGATAGGTGGATAAGGGCTTTAAAAATAGACAAAACCTATGAAGCTCTCAGAGAAATTGTACTTTTGGAGGAGTTTAAAAATTCAATTCCTGATGTAGTGAGAACTCATGTGAAAGAGCAGAGGGTTAAAACTGCGAGATTAGCAGCGGAAATGGCAGATGATTATGAATTAGTTCATAAATCAAGGCTTGGTTTCCGACACCAGTTTCAGCCGATGAGGGATAGAAACTGGGGACATGAGAAATACTCAAGTGGTAAAGGTAAAGGTGATCTGATGAGAGACAATAAAGAGAGTGTACCTCAGATTAAAAAAGAAATCCAGGAGGGTGGAAAAGAGATGAAAAGTTTCAAACGCTTTCACTGTAATAAACTAGGCCATGTAAAGTCGCAGTGTTGGTGGTTGAAGAAAAGCACTGGGAAGGCTGATGTGGTAAAACAGGATAAGACAATGGGGTTTGTTAAAAGTGGTAAAGGAAAGCCCAAGTGAAGCGAAGGAGGTGCAAAATATTGTACAGCCTGATCAAGAGGTGATTGATAAGAAGGTGCCAGATCTCTTTAAAGAATTTACTTGTGGGTAAAGTTTACTTGTGTATCAGGAGGAGCAGGTGAAGAAGTCACAATTTTAAGAGATACAGGAGCTAGTCAATCTTCAATGGTAAGAGATGGGGAGTTATGTAGTTTGGGAAGAATGTTGCCAGTAAAGTTGGTAATATGTGGAATTCAGAGTGAGAGGAGTAGTGTTCAGTTATATAAGGTAAGGTTGGAAAGTCCAGTGAAGAGTGGTGAAGTGATAGTAGGAGTAATAGATAAACTATCTTGTCCAGGAATACAGTTTATCTTGGGTAATGATATAGCTGGATCGCAGGTGGGAGTGATGCCTATTGTGGTTGATAAGCCAGTGGAAAATAAGACAACTGAAGTGTTGAAGGACGAATATCCTGGGATGTTTCCAGATTGTGCCGTAACAAGGTCGCAAAGTCACAGGTTCAGACAAGAGGAGAAATCAAAGAGTGAAGATGAAGTGGAAGTTCAATTATCAGAAACGATTTTTGATCGGATGGTTTGGAAAAGAACAGGTGGAGGATGAGGCAGATATTTTTAGTTCAGGAAAATTGGCGGAGTTACAACAGAAAGATGTAGAAATAAAACGGATGTATCAGAAAGCATATACGGAAGAGGAATATGAGTGTATACCAGAGTGTTATTACCGTAAAAATGATGTCTTGGTTAGGTGAATTGGCCATGATAAATTGCCCTTAGTGTCCAAAATTGCCCTTAGTGTTGGGTTGGGTTACTGGGTTATGGGGATAGTGTGGAGATGTTGACCTTGGGTAGGGTGCTCTTTCCAAGAGCCAGTGCAGACTCGATGGGCCGAATGGCCTCCTTCTGCACTGTAAATTCTATGATAATCTATGATGAGAAAATGGAGACCTTTACATATTCAGGCGGATGTAACGTGGGCAGAAGTTCATCAAGTAGTATTGCCGATAGGGTATAGAAAAGAGGTGTTGCGAGTTACACATGAGGTACCAGTGGGAGGTCATTTGGGAATAAGGAAAACTCAAGCTAAAATCCAAAAACATTTTTATTGGCCTGGACGACATAAAGATGTAGTTAAATTTTGTCAATCATGTCACACATGTCAAGTGACAGGGAAACCTCAAGCAATGATAAAACCAGCACCCTTAATACCCATTCCAGCATTTGAGACACCTTTTACAAGGGTCCTAATTGATTGCGTAGGACCGCTTCCTAAAACAAAAAGTGCGAATCAATATCTTTTGACGATAATGGATGTGGCTACTAGGTTTCCAGAGGCCATTCCTGTATGTAATATTACAGCTAAAAGGATTGTGGAGGAGTTACTTAAATTCTTTACTAGATATGGACTACCCACAGAAATACAATCGGATCAAGGACCAAATTTTACCTCGAGGTTATTCAAAGACGTTATGGATAGCTTAGGAATAAAACAATTTAAATCAACTGCGTACCATCCAGAATCGCAGGGAGCGTTAGAAAGGTGGCATCAGACATTAAAGACAATGTTGAGGGTTTATTGTCAAGATTATCCAGAGGATTGGGATAAAGGAATTCCATTCATACTGTTTGCAATTAAGGACGCACCTAATGAGTCTACCAAATTTAGTCCTTTTGAACTAATTTTTGGTCATGAGGTAAGAGGACCACTTAAATTGATTAAGGAAAAATTGGTGAGTGAGAAATCGGAAATGACATTGCTGAATTACGTGTCAAATTTTAGGGGATGATTAAATAGAGCAGGTGAATTGGCTAGATAACATTTAAAAGTTTCACAAAATGTGATGAAACGGGTAGCGGCAAGAAATCCAAAGTTTGTAGTTTTGCCAGTGGGGATAAAGTTTTAGTGTTGTTACCAGTGGTAGGGGAGCCTTTAAAAGCTAGGTTTTGTGGACCTTATCAGATTGAAAGGAAATTATGTGAGGTGAATTATGTGGTAAAAACACCAGATAGAAGGAAGACTCACTGAGTGTGTCATGTGAATATGCTTAAAAGGTACTTTGAAAGGGAAGGAGAGAAAAAGGAGGAGGTTTTAATGATTCTAACTCAAAGTAACGAACCAAATCCAGATGACTGTGAATTTGACATACCTCAAATTAAATTGGAAAACGAGGATGTTCTTTAAAATTGGGATATATTGTTGAGTTACCTTCCAGAGGAAAAACGGACTGACCTGAAAGAGTTATTGATATCACGTGGACAAGTTTGTTGAGATAAATTGGGAAGCACTAAAATGGCTATACATGAAATGAAATGAAATGAAAATCGCTTATTGTCACAAGTAGGCTTCAAATAAAGTTACTGTGAAAAGCCCCGTGATGTAGATGTGGGAAATACTGTTCCAATCAAACAACATCCATATAGACTTAACCCTTTAAAATTGGTACAGGTTAACAAAGAGATTGAGAGTATGCTTAAAAATGGCATAATTGAAGTGGGTTGCAGCCAATGGAGCTCACCCACAGTGATGGTACCTAAACCAGACGGTACCCAAAGGTTGTGTGTGGACTATAGAAAGGTTAATGCAGTTACAAGAACGGACTCTTGTCCTATCCCACGTTTGGAGGATTGCATTGAGAAAGTGGGACAATCCACTTTTATTTCCAAACTGGATTTAATTAAAGGTTACTGGCAGGTACCTTTATCCGAAAGGGCGAAGGAGATTTCAGCTTTTGTGACTCCAGATGGTATATACCAATTCAAAGTTATGCCATTTGGCATGAAAAACGCCCCAGCCTCATTTCAACGATTAACGAACAAAGTTGTTTCAGGATTACCCAATTGTGCGGTGTACATCGACCATCTGGTAATTTTAGGCCAGACATGGAAAGAACATTTAAAACATCTGATGAAGTTATTCGATCGACTTCAGGAGGCGGGTTTGGTGATAAACCTAGCCAAAAGTGAATTTGGAAAAGCCCAAGTCACTTTCCTGGCCATACAATTAGACAGGGTCGAATGGTCGCACGGGATGTGAAAACAAAAGTTATTGGGGAGTTTCCGATACCCTCGACATAGAACATAGAACATAGAAAATACAGCACAGAACAGGCCCTTCGGTCCACGATGTTGTGCCGAACCTTTGTCCTAGATTAATCATAGAATTTACAGTGCAGAAGGAGGCCATTCGGCCCATTGACTCTGAACCGGCTCTTGGAAAGAGCACCCTACCCAAAGTCAACACCTCCACCCAACACTAAGGGCAATTTTGGACACTAAGGGCAATTTATCATGGCCAATCCACCTAACCTGCACATCTTTGGACTGTGGGAGGAAACCGGAGCACCCAGAGGAAACCCACGCACACACGGGGAGGATGTGCAGACTCCGCACAGACAGTGACCCAAGCCGGAATCGAACCTGGGACCCTGGAGCTGTGAAGCAATTGTGCTATCCACAATGCTACCGTGCTGCCCTTAAGAACAAATAAATCACGTCGGGAAATAATGCGATTTCTTGGTATAAGTGAATTTTACCGGAAATTTGTCCCCAATTTTTGCACTGTAGTTCCCTGGATTATCCTTGCTACCCTTCTTAAACAAAGGAACAACATTGGCTATTCTCCAGTCCTCCGGGTCATCACCTGAAGACAGTGAGGATCCAAAGATTTCTGTTAAGGCCTTAGCAATTTCCTCTCTAGCCTCCTTCAGTATTCTGGGGTAGATCCCATCCGGCCCTGGGGACTTATCTACCTTAATATTTTTCAAGACGCCCAACACCTCGTCTTTTTGGATCTCAATGTGACCCAGGCTATCTACACACCCTTCTCCAGACTGAACATCCACCAATTTCTTCTCTTTGGTGAATACTGATGCAAAGTATTCATTTAGTACCTCGCCCATTTCCTCTGGCTCCACAGATAGATTCCCTTGCCTATCCTTCAGTGGGCCAACCCTTTCCCTGGCTACCTACTTGCTTTTATGTGAGTGATGTGGGCGTAGGTGCGGTGCTTCTACAAGACAACGACGAAGGGCTAGAGCGGCTTGTTGGTTATTTTTCAAAGAAATTGAATTTTCACCAGAAGACGTATTCGCCGATTGAGAAGGAGACTCTGAGTTTGGTGCTGGCTTTGCAACATTTTCACATTTATGTGACCAGCAATCCGCCTGACACCGTTATATATACTGATCATGATCCTTTGACGTTTTTGGAGCGATTCCGGAATAACAATGCACGGCTGTTTCGCTGGAGTTTACTGTTGCAGCCATTTCATTTAAAAATAGTACATGTGGCAGGACGAGAAAACGTGATCGCCGATGCTTTGTCACGATGCGATGAACGGAAGCAGTTTTGGTTGGAGGAAGAAGAATGAACAAAAAATGGACTATATTATTCTACCTGTTTGCGTGTGTTGTTTTTTTGAAACTAAAAAGTATATTTACTGTGTGCGTTTCTTAAAGGATAGTGAAAAGGTGAAAAATGAAACCATCTTGAAGTTGATGGTTTTGGTTTTTTTCTTGGGGTGAGGTGACATAAGACCATAAGACATAGGAGCGGAAGTAAGGCCATTCGGCCCATCGAGTCCACTCCACCATTCAATCATGGCTGATTTCAACTCCATTTACCCGCTCTCTCTCCATAGGCCTTAATTCCTCGAGAAATCAAGAATTTATCAACTTCTGTCTTAAAGACACTCAACGTCCCGGCCTCCACCACCCTCTGTGGCAATGAATTCCACAGACCCACCACTCTCTGGCTGAAGAAATTTCTCCTAATTTCTGTTCTAAAGTGACTCCCTTTTATTCTAAGGCTGTGCCCCCGGGTCCTAGTCTCCCCTGCTAATGGAAACAACCTCCCTACATCCACCCTATCTAAGCCATTCATTATCTTGTAAGTTTCTATTAGATCTCCCCTCAACCTCCTAAACTCCAATGAATATAATCCCAGGATCCTCAGACGTTCATCGTATGTTAGGCCTACCATTCCTGGGATCATCCGTGTGAATCTCCGCTGGACCCTCTCCAGTGCCAGTATGTCCTTCCTGAGGTGTGGGGCCCAAAATTGCTCACAGTATTTTAAATGGGGCCTAACTAATGCTTTATAAAGCTTCAGAAGTACATCCCTGCTTTTATATTCCAAGCCTCTTGAGATGAATGACAATATTGCATTTGCTTTCTTAATTACGGACTCAACCTGCAAGTTTACCTTTAGAGAATCCTGGACTAGGACTCCCAAGTCCCTTTGCACTTCAGCATTATGAATTTTGTCACCGTTTAGAAAATAGTCCATGCCTCTATTCTTTTTTCCGAAGTGCAAGACCTCGCACTTGCCCACGTTGAATTTCATCAGCCATTTCTTGGACCACTCTCCTAAACTGTCTAAATCTTTCTGCAGCCTCCCCACCTCCTCCATACTACCTGCCCCTCCACCTATCTTTGTATCATCGGCAAACTTAGCCAGAATGCCCCCAGTCCCGTCATCTAGATCGTTAATATATAAAGAGAACAGCTGTGGCCCCAACACTGAACCCTGCGGGACACCACTCGTCACCGGTTGCCATTCCGAAAAAGAACCTTTTATCCCAACTCTCTGCCTTCTGCCTGACAGCCAATCGTCAATCCATGTTAGTACCTTGCCTCGAATACCATGGGTCCTTATTTTACTCAGCAGTCTCCCGTGAGGCACCTTGTCAAAGGCCTTTTGGAAGTCAAGATAGATAACATCCATTGGCTCTCCTTGGTCTAACCTATTTGTTATCTCTTCAAAGAACTCTAACAGGTTTGTCAGGCACGAACCTCCCCTTATTAAATCCATGCTGACTTGTCCTAATCCAACCCTGCACTTCCAAGAATTTAGAAATCTCATCCTTAACAATGGATTCTAGAATCTTGCCAACAACCGAGGTTAGGCTAATTGGCCTATAATTTTCCATCTTTTTCCTTGTTCCCTTCTTGAACAGGGCGGTTACAACAGCGATTTTCCAATCCTCTGGGACTTTCCCTGACTCCAGTGACTTTTGAAAGATCATAACTAATGCCTCCACTATTTCTTCAGCTATCTCCTTTAGAACTCTAGGATGTAGCCCACCTGGGCCCGGAGATTTATCAATTTTTAGACCTCTTAGTTTCTCTAGCACTTTCTCCTTTGTGATGGCTACCATATTCAACTCTGCCCCCTGACTCTCCTGAATTGTTGGGATATTACTCATGTCTTCTACTGTGAAGACTGACGCAAAGTACTGATTTAGTTCCTCAGCTATTTCCTTGTCTCCCATCACTAGATTACCAGCGTCATTTTGGAGCGGCCCAATGTCAACTTTTGCCTCCCGTTTGTTTTCAATGTATTTAAAGAAACTTTTACTATCATTCCTAATGTTACTGGCTAGCCTACCTTCATAATTGATCCTCTCTTTCCTTATTTCTCTTTTTGTTATCCTCTGTTTGTTTTTGTAGCCTTCTGTAGAAGCCAGGTATTTCAAATACAACTAGTACAGGTAAAAGATCGCTGTTTTAGTACTCACTTTTAAAAATGAGAATTTCAGCTCACATAAATTCAGGACTTCAATATGATACATGAAACAGCATAAAATTCCATTATAAGATTATAGCAGCACAGTTGCAAGACAATTTGACACTGCTTGTGCTAATTGTCAAGGCCAAGGACTGAGTTCCATGGCAACTAGGTGGCAAGAATCCAATGCAGTTTGTAAGAGCATTGAATCATATATATGTTCTCGATATGAAGTCTCAATTGTTACATTAGCCAAGCCAGCTAAAAGATTCACAAAATATCACATTCCATAACATGTAGACATGAAACAATTAAAAAGCTGATGTTGCACATTGATGATGGACGGCTTGCCATCAAATCAAATGTGTTTGAGTCTAACCCAAACCAATTAGGATTATATTGGGGTGTGATTAGATGACTTAAGACAGATATGAAAGTGTATAACTGAAAAGTTTCCGCCCGCCATTTTAATGTATTGTCTTTGGGGGTGTGTTGTGCTGTGTTGTCTTTGATTCTGTCAGTTTGTCTTTCTGTTAGTTTAGTCAGTTTTGTCCTTTATAGTCTCCATTTTAGAGATGTCTTTTGGGGGTTCTGTCAGTCTAACAGTCTGTGTCAGTGATGTTAGTCCACTTTTGACTTTGAGTTTGAGTTTAGCTGAAGATTAGCTTTCTCTCTCTCTTCATGTTTCATTGCCAGACTTTGACCTTTTAAAAGTTACTTTCGAGCTGTCTGCCTAAGCAAAGAAAGATAATGCCTGTAATTCTCTGAAAGCTTCGAATTGTCTACGAATTGCCTTTTAAATGACTTTTAAATTGTAATCAAGCGACTACAAATAAAACAATTCTTTTTGGCACCTGAGAAGTTTATACTGCAAATTTCTGCTGAGTTCCAGTATTCGCAAAGTGCTACTGATAACCGAATAGCAGAGATGATATAAATTCCTTCAACTATACACAGTTGAATAATACAAGGAATCGAACAACTTGTCGTATTGCGCCAGGACTTGATTCATCAACTAAGCTTCCCCCAAACTTGGCGTAGTTCGACAGGTTAAGATCCCATAAATTAAAGATTTCTTCCAATCTTCTGACTACTCTTTGCCATATTATAGGCTTTCTCTTTTGCTTTGATGCATTCCCTAACTTCCTTTGTCAGCCATGGCTGCCTAATCCCCCCTCTGATAACCTTTCTTTTCTTTGGGATGAACCTCTGTACTGTGTCCTCAATTACTCCCAGAAACTCCTGCCATTGCTGTTCTACTGTCTTTCCCACTAGGCTCTGCTCCCAGTCGATTTTCGTCAGTTCCTCCCTCATGCCCCTGTAGTTACCTTTATTTAACTGTAACACCTTTACATCTGATTCTACCTTCTTTCTTTCAAATTGGAGATTGAATTCTACCATATTATGATCACTGCCTCCTAAGTGCTCCCTTACATGTGAGAGTACCTTTAAGAAATGGGTGTTTATAAATGGGTGTGTATATAAATATCTGTAGTGAGAGTACCTTTAAGAAATGGGTGTTTATTACTGCAGTGATGTCAGGGAGTGGGTGGAGCTGACCTGTCTGTCAGCTTTTTACTTTTGTTTTAGGCTGTTTGCTGCAGGGTGTGTTTTACTTTCGTTTTCTGTTCTGGATAGCTGCAGTCACAGCCAGAAGGGGTATTAGTTTCTCTCTCTGTAATCTAAAGACTGTAAATCAATCCTGGTGATTTAAAACTACTAACAGTAGTGACTTTAACCTGATGTGCTTCTGGTAAAAGATGTTTTAAGTCATATGGATGTTAAAAGGAAAGCTTAAAGGATTACTTAGTGTTGTATTCTTTGGGGGTTGTATTTGAATTAATGGTTGCTAAGATGTTCACTGTATGTTTTAAAAAGGTTAACTTGAGTTCTTAGAATAAACATTGTTTTGCTTTAAAAAATACTTTCCCATTTCTGCTGTCCCACACCTGTAGAGTGGGCCGTGTGCTCCCCATACCACAATCTAGTAAAAGTTGTGGGTCAGGTGAACTCCATGATACACTTTGGGGTTCTCTAAACCCTGGCCCATAACAAGTCCCTTATCAAACGCCTTCCGGAAGTCCAGATATACTACATCTACGGGGTCCCCATTATCCACTTTGCATGTTACATCTTCGAAGAACTCAAGAAAATTAGTCAAACATGATTTACCCTTCATAAAACCATGCTGACTCTGAGGGATAGCGCTTTGACTTTCCAAATGTCCTGATATTACATCCTTGATAATTGATTGTTACAATTTTCCAACAACAGATGTTAAACGAACTGGTCTGTAATTTCCCACATTCTGCCTCCCTCCCTTTTTGAATAAGGGCGTTACATTAGCGTTTTCCCAATCCACTGGAACCTTTCCCGTGTACAGGGAATTTTGGAATATTATAACCAATGGATCCGCTATCTCTGCTGCCACTTCGTTTTGCACCTGGGGATGTAGGCCATCCGGCCCTGGGGACTTGCCTCTCCTCAATCCCAATAGTTTGTTGAGTACCGTTTCCCTATTGATGTTGATTGTTCTAAGTTCCTCCCTTTCTATTACCTCTGAATTGCCGGGGGCAGCACGGTGGCACAGTGATTAGCACTGCTGCCTCACGGTACCTAGGTCCCAGGTTCAATCCCGTTCTGGGTCACTGTCCGTGTGGCGTGGGTTTCACCCCCACAACCTAAAGACGTGCAGGGTAGGTGGATTGGCCACGCTAAATTGCCCCTTAATTGATAAAAATGAATTGGGTACTCTAAATTTATTTTAAAAACTCTGAATTGCCCGTTCCCGTAGGAATGGTACTGGTGTCTTCTACCATGAAAACTGAGGCCAAGTATTGATTAAGCATCTCTGCCATTTCTGTGTTCCCCACAATTAACTCACCAGCTTCATCTTCCAAGGGGCCACTGTTATAACCTGCCTGCTTACCGTTGGCTAGGGACTAATGACAATCCCACAATCCTGTGGGAGTATGAGCTTCCCCAACGAGGGGGGCGGAGAAATCATTAGCAGACTCCCTGCATAAATAAAGCTGGCCAGTTTGGAACCAGCAGGAAGGAGTGAGCAGCAAGGGAAGTTGCTGCTGCTGTTATATATATATGTTATTGTAAATAAATCTTATTACTTTGTATCCTTAAAACTCGTGCTGGATTCTTCGTGGCCCTCACAAAATTGGCGACGAGGGTTAAAGTGAATAGCTGTCTACACTGCTGAAGCCACCTCCCTGGATTTTTGTTGGATACAGGTTGGAAGCTGCTTTCTATTACACCATGCCTCTGTACAGACGTTTGGATGTTTTTGATGCTGCGCTGGAAAGCTGGAACCAGTACACACAACGGATGCGTTACTATTTCCGGGCAAACAACATCACCGAAAACGATCGCCAGGTGGTCATATTGCTCACCGCCTGCGGCCCGCATACGTTTGGGGTGATTAGGAGCCTTACGTACCCAGCTGCGCTGGACACCAAACGTTTGATGAACTTGTGAATTTAGTGGGGCAACATTTTAACCCAACCCCGTCCATGATAGTCGAACGTTACCAGTTTAATACCGCTGAGAGGACCCCTGGAGAATCCCTTGCCGATTTTCTATCCAGGCTACGCAGGATTGCGGAGTACTGTGACTATGGTGAGACCTTGTCAAAAATGTTACGCAACCGTTTGGTTTGTGGTATTAACAATGCGGCCACCCAGAGAAAGTTGTTAGCGGAGCCAACATTGACTTTTCAACAGGCAATACAAATAGTCTTGTCCTGAGAGAGCGCAGAGCGAGGAGTGCAGGAGATACAGGGAATGGAAGTGCATGTCTTGGGGCGCAACCCCTTCCATGTGAAAACGTCTGATGCGCAATCAATTACACTCAAGAAGAAGCGATTTCATAACTGAAGGATTTAATCGACTAGAACTTGTTCCCCAGCAGCTTCGGGACAGAAAGTGAAGGCTGCTGGGACGGCACCATCTCTTACACCCCACCTTCAGGGCGGAGCTACATAATACAGCCAATGGTAGACTCCTGGATCTAACCAATGGTCATCAGACTCTCAGGTACCGCAATACCTGCTACTACCACATTTATCCACAATGCTACCGTGCTGCCCACTGGCAGCTTCGTCACCCCTAGGCGGCGCTGTTGGGGCAAAAGATTCACAGGGAGGGGGGGGCGTGCTCGTGGGGTTCCGGCGGTCGGCAGGTCCCGAAGGGAGACTGTCTTGCCGGCTGTCAGGGAACGCCACGTAGGCGTACTGGGGGTTAGCATGCAGCAGGTGGACCCTCTCGACCAACGGGTCCGACTTGTGCGCCCGCACGTGCTCCCGAAGCAGGATGGGTCCGGGTGTTGCTAGCCAGGTTGGGAGCGAGGTCCCGGAGGAGGACTTCTTGGGGAAAACAAGGAGACGCTCATGAGGTGTCTGATTTGTGGTTATACAGAGCAGCGACCGGATGTCGTGGAGGGCCATCGGGAGGACCTCTTGCCAGCGGGAGACCGGGAGATCCCTGGGCCGTAGGGCCAGTAGAACAGTCTTCCAGCCCGTTCCGTTCTCCCTCTCCACCTGTCCGTTTCCCCAGGGGTTGTAACTGGTCGTCCTGCTCGAGGCGATGCCCTTGCTGAGCAGGAATTGACGCAGCTCATCGCTCATAAAGGAGGACCCCCTATCACTGTGTATGTACACGGGGAAACCGAACAGTGTAAAGATACCCTGGAGGGCCTTGATGACGGTGGTTGTGGCCATGTCTGGGCAGGGGATGGCGAATGGGAACCGGGAGTACTCATCAATCACGTTCAGGAAGTACGTGTTGCGGTCGGTGTAGGGGAGGGGGCCTTTGAAATCCATGCTGAGGCGTTCAAAGGGACGGGAAGCCTTTATCAGTTGCGCCCTCTCTGGCCGGTAGAAGTGCGGTTTGCACTCCGTGCAGATTTGGCAGTCCCTGGTGACTGTCCTGACCTCCTCGATGGAGTAGGGCAGGTTGCGGGTCTTGATGAAATGGAAAAAACGAGTGACCCCCGGGTGGCAGAGGTCCTTGTGGAGGGCTCGGAGGTGGTCCACTTGTGCGGTGGCACAAGTGCCGTGGGACAGTGCATCAGGAGGCTCGTTCAGCTTCCCCGGACGGTACAAGATCTCGTAGCTGAAGGTGGAGAGTTCTATCCTCCACCGCAAGATCTTGTTGTTTTTAATCTTGCCCCGCTGTGCATTATCGAACATGAAGGCAACCGACCGTTGGTCCGTGAGGAGAGTGAATCTCCTGCTGGCCAGGTAATGCCTCCAATGTCGCACAGCTTCTCCTATGGCTTGTGCCTCTTTTTCGACCGAGGAGTGGCGAATTTCGGAAGCATGGAGAGTACGGGAGAAGAAAGCCACGGGCCTGCCCGCTTGGTTGAGGGTGGCCGCCAGAGCTACGTCGGACGCATCGCTCTCGACCTGGAAGGGGAGGGACTCGTCTATGACGCGCATCGTGGCCTTTGCAATGTCTGCTTTGATGCGGCTGAAGGCCTGGCGGGCCTCCGTCGACAGGGGGAAGGTCGAGGACTGGATTAGGGATCGGGCTTTGTCTGCGTAGTTAGGGACCCACTGGGCGTAGTAACTGAAAAATCCTAGGCAGCGTTTCAGGGCGTTGGGGCAGTGAGGGAGGGGGAACTCCATAAGGGGGCGCATGCGTTCAGGGTCAGGGCCTATGACTCCACTTTGCACTATGTAGCCTAGAATGGGTAGACGGTCGGTGCTAAACACACATTTATCCTTATTGTAGGTCAGGTTAAGGATTTTCGCGGTCTGGAGAAATTTGCGGAGGTTGGTGTCGTGGTCCTGCCGGTCATGGCCGCAGATGGTGACGTTATCCAGATACGGGAACGTTGCGCGTAAGCCGTAACGATCAACCATTCGGTCCATCTCTCGCTGGAAGACCGAGACCCCGTTAGTGACACCAAAGGGAACTCTTAAAAATTGATAGAGCCGCCCATCTGCTTCGAAGGCAGTGTATTTGCGGTCACTAGTGCGGAGGGGCAGCTGGTGGTAGGCGGACTTGATGTCCACCGTGGAGAAGACCTTGTATTGTGCGATCCTGTTTACCAGGTCGGCTATACGGGGGAGAGGGTACGCGTCCAGCTGCGTAAACCTGTTGATGGTCTGGCTGTCGTCTATGACCATCCTATGCTTCTCCCTGGTCTTTACCACCACTACTTGAGCCCTCCAGGGACTGTTGCTCGCTTCGATGACCCCTTCCCTCAGCAGCCTTTGGACCTCTGACCTGATGAAGGTCCGGTCCTGGGCACTGTACCGTCTCTCCTGGTGGCGACGGGCTTGCAATCCGGGGTGAGGTTCGCAAACAGGGAAGGCGGGTCGACCGTAAGGGTCGTGAGGCCGCAGACAGTAAGGGGCGGTATAGGGCTGCCAAATTTAAAAGTCAGGCTTTGCAAATGGCATCGGAAGTCCAGCCCCAGGAGGGTAGCCGCGCAGAGGTGTGGCAGGACATACGGGCGGAAATTGTTGAATTTCCTGCCTTGGACAGTGAGGTTCGCTCGGCAGAACCCCTTTATCTCCACCGAGTGTGACCCGGAGGCCAGGGAGATCCTTTGGTTTACAGGGTGGGTAACAAGTGAACAGCGCCTTACCGTGTCGGGGTGGACAAAGCTTTCCGTGCTCCCAGAGTCGATCAGGCAAGATGTCTCGTGGCCGTTGATGAAAACCGTCGTTGTTGCTGTTGCGAGTGTCCGGGGTCGACTTTGGTCCAGTGTCACCGAGGCCAGATGAAGCAGTTGCGAGTTCTGATCGGGCAGCGTGTAGACGGCCGTGCTGGGGGCCTGGGGCCCCATCCAAGATGGCGTCTCCCATGGGTCGCACATGGTGTCCGGGGATGAAGAAGATGGCGGCAGCGATGGACAAAATGGCAGCGCCCACCCATCCAGCGTTGAGTCCGGGGGGCAAGATGGCCGCGCCCGTGGCGCTAGGATAGGGGGGTGGCGGTAAGCGCTGGCCGGTCGGGGCCTGAGGTGGTTTGCCGCGGCGGTCCATAGTCGCTGGAGACCGCGGCCACGGCGCGGGCCTGGCAGACCTCCACAAAGTGGCACTTCTTGCCGCACCCTTTGCAGGTGGCGGTGTGGGCCGGGCAGCGTGGACGGGGATGGTTCACCTGCCCGCAGAAGAAACAGCGGGGCCCGGCGGTGTTGGCGGGCCGTCTCGCCGCGCAGGCTTGCAGGGTCAGGGGGAAGGCCTGAGGAGCTGTCGCTGCGGGGTGCCACGCAGCCCAGGGGGCCGCCGCGCATCGGGTGCAAAGGACAGCGCATTTTTGTAGGCAACGTCCATGGACCCTGCCATGGCCTGTGCCACTGTAAGTCCCAGAGTGTCCCTTTCTAGGAGTCTTCGGCGGATATCGGGGGAGCTCATACCTGCAACGAAAGCATCCCTGATTAGTTCCATGTGCTCGCTCCCCGAAACTTGCGGGCAGCCACAGTTTCGGCCTAGCACCAGTAGCGCCCGGTAGAAATCTTCCAACGTTTCCTCGGGGCTTTGCCGCCTAGTCGCAAGCAGGTGACGAGCGTAGACCTGGTTTACAGGGCGGATGTAATGTCCTTCCAGCAGCTCGATTGCGGCAGCATAGTTCTCCGCCTCCTCGATAAGGGGGTAGATCCCAGGGCTGACCCGGGAGCGCAGGAGATGCATCTTCTGTCCTTACATGGGGGTGCCTACGACCATGTCGAGGTAGCCCTTAAAGCACGCCAGCCAGTGTTTAAAAATATCAGCAGAGTTGTCCGCATGGGGGCTGAGCTGGAGGCACTCCGGTTTGATTCGAAGATCCATCCTTCCAACTTAAGTCTAGTAGATTAAATTGATGCGCGATCAATTACACTCAAGAAGAAGTGATTCCATAACTGAAGGTTTTAATCGACTAGAACTTGTTCCCCAGCAGCTTCGGGACAGAAAGTGAAGGCTGCTGGGACGGCACCATCTCTTACACCCCACCTTCAGGGCGGAGCTACGTAATACAGCCAATGGTAGACTCCTGGGTCTAACCAATGGTCATCAGCCTCTCAGGTACCGCAATACCTGGTACTACCACAACGTTCCCCCCCCCCGCACTCCTGCGGTACCTTGGGCGAGGCGACGTCCAGATCGACGCCAGTGGCCGTCGGACATTCCTCCTCGAAGGGAGCCTTCTCCAGAACCAATGGATGAGGAGCCACGTCCGTGTCAGACCTGTAGGCGCCGACCCCGTCGCGGACGCCGGTCCTGGGGGCGAGCCGTCGTTCCGACCGAAACTGGGGCCAGCCCAGAGGCCGTACCTTCCATGTGGATGAACCTGCGGCGGCTACTCCTGAGGACGTGGAGACGGAGGACGACTGCCTGCAGCTGCATTGTGTGGCAGCTCCCCGCGTGGCCCCCATTAAGGTGACAGTACGGGTCAATGGTCAGCCGCTTGAGATGGAGTTGGACACTGGCGCAGCGGTCTCCGTGATCGCCCAGAGGACATTCGACCACATCAAGCAGGGTATACAGACCCTTACATTAACCGACTCACAGGCCAGGTTGGCCACCTACACGGGGGAACCACTGGACATTGCAGGACCTATGCTGACCCCTGTTGTTTATGGACGCCAGGAGGGGCGTTTCCCACTTATCGTGGTGCGCAGCCATGGGCCCAGCTTGTTGGGTCGGGACTGGTTGCGCCATTTGCGGTTGCAATGGCAGCACATCCTCCAAACAGTTTCTGGAGGGTTGACTGAGGTGCTAGGATGATACCCAGATGTATTCCAGCCCGGTTTGGGGAAAATAAAAGGGGCCGTAGCCCATATCCAAGTCGAACCAGGAGCCACGCTGCGCTATTTCTGGGCGCGCCTGGTGCCTTACGCCTTGCTCGAGAAGGTAGAAGGGGAGCTCACTGGTTTGGAGACTTTGGGTATTATCAGGCCCGTCCGTTACGCTGACTGGGCAGCACCAATTGTACCTGTAATGAAGCCAGATGCCACAGTTCGCTTGTGCGGCGACTATAAACTTACAGTGAATACGGCTTCCCGACTCGACCGATATCCAATGCCTCGCATAGAGGATCTCTACGCAAAGTTTGCAGGCGGACTCTCGTTCACAAAATTAGATATGAGTCACGCCTACCTACAGTTGGAGCTGGACCCTGCCTCCTGGCCATATGTAACGATTAATACACACTGGGGCCTGTATGAATATACACATTTGCCCTTTGGAGTATCCTCTGCCTGCGCTATTTTTCAACGCGTTATGGAAGGCATTTTGAGAGGTTTACTGCGTATTGGGGCCGTCCTGTCCCACAAGATGGAGAACGGGCCCGAGCGGCCAATAGCTTTCGCCTCCCGCACATTGACTGCAGCGGAGAAAAAGTACGCGCAGATCCGTGTGGAAGCAATGGGCGGTATTGGCTTATCCTCTCTGAAAAGTCCCAGCAGAGGCTTATGATCACGATAGTGAAGTGGCGGCCATACACGTACTGGTGGAAACGTTTCACCGCAAAGACCACTGCCAGGCCCTGCTTCTCGATCTGCGCGTACTTTTTCTCCTCCGCAGTCTCTGGAGCACAAACCAGGAACCCAGATAGCGAATGCCGACGCACTGAGCCGATTGCCTTTATCGACCGGCCCCATGTCGACCCCCACGACCGGTGAGATGGTTGCAACCCTAAATTTTATGGACTCCTTGCCTGTCACGGCATCACAGATCCGCGAGTGGACCCAGACGGAGCCAGTCCTGTCAAAGGGTCGGCACATAGTCCTGTATGGTGGGCAGCATAGACAGCTCCCAGGTGAGTTGCGGGCATTTTCCTCCAAGCTGTCAGAATTCAGCGTGGAAGACGGCATCCTCTTGTGGGGGATGCGTGTGATTGTCCCGGAAAAAGGACAGGAGCTGATACTAAGAGACTTGCACAATGGGCATCCCGGTGTGACCACAATGAAAATGTTGGCCCAGAGTTATGTCTGGTGGCCAGGCCTCGACACCGACATTGAGAAGGTGGCCCAAAACTGCTCCATTTGCCAGGAGCATCAAATGCTTCCGCCGTCCGTGCCCCTATATCACTGGGAATGGCCAGGGCGGCCTTGGGCGCGCTTGCATGCAGATTTCGCCGGCCCTTTTCAAGGACCCATGTTCTTTCTATTAATCGATGCCCAGTCTAAATGGTTAGAGGTGCATAAGATGCAGGGCACAACGTCCTATGCAACAATGGAGAAGATTTGTTTGTCTTTCAGTACGCATGGCCTCCCCGAGGTGCTGGTCACGGATAACGGCACTCCATTCACCAGTGAGGAGTTTGCGAGGTTCATGAAGATGAACGGCATACGCCATATCCGAAACGACCCTTACCACCCGGCTTCAAATGGGTTGGCAGAGCGCGCAGTGCAGACATTCAATCGAGGCCTAAAGAAGCAGTCTTCCGGATCAATGGACACGAGACTGGCTCGTGTTTTTGTTTACATATAGGACCACCCCCCATGCGGTGACTGGGGTAGCTCCCGCAGAACTCCTAATAGACCAGAGACTTCGCACCCGCCTTAGTATGGTTTTCCCAGACATTGGCGCAAAAGTACGCCACACACAAGAACGGCAGGGACCGGGATTTTCTCAGCATCGGCCGATTCGGCAGTTTGCGCCCGGTGACCCAGAGTTCGTTCGCAATTTTGCTGGTGGTGCCCAGTGGGTTCCTGGCATAATCTTTCGCCAAATGGGCTCTATCTCATACCAGGTGCAAGCCCAGGGTCGTCTCCAGCACAAACATGTAGACCACGTTCGGTCCAGAAGACTATCCCTTCCAAAGATTCCCCGGCCCCGGAACTCATTTCTACAGCCGCAGAGACCAGAGACAAGGGAAGGTAGTCCTCACAATCTTCCTCTGGTGCCTCACTCAAAGCCTGCGCAGGTCGTTACAGAACCGCGTGGAGATAGAGACGCCGAGATGATGGAGGCAGCAGACTCTGACTCTGAGATGGAGACACAGGACGCCTCAGAGGGGGAGTCCTTGGGCCCACAGGCCGTGGATGTTCAACCGTTACGCCATTCATCACGGAAGTGCCGGTCTCCGTCTCGTTACACGCTGCCCGATCCAGTGCCTCGTTCAAATGGTGTCCGGCCTGCGGCAAAACGAGTCCGACGCCCTCCTTCGCCAGGGTCTTCGGTGGATTCCTTGGACTTTGGGGGGAGGGATGTTATAACCTGCCTGCTTACCATTGGCTGGGGACTAATGACAATCCCACAATCCTGTGTGCGTATGAGCTTCCCCAGTGAGGGGGGCGGAGAAACCATGATCAGACTCCCTGCATAAATAAAGCTGGCCAGTTGGGAACCAGCCAGGGAGGTTTAGCACAGGGTGAAATCGCTGGCTTTCAAAGCAGACCAAGGCAGGCCAGCAGCACGATTCAATTCCCGTACCAGCCACCCCGAATAGGTGCCGGGATGTGGCGACTAGGGGCTTTTCACAGTAACTTCATTGAAGCCTACTTGTGACAATAAGCGATTTTCATTTCATTTCAGAAGTGCGCAGCAAGGGAAGTTGCTGCTGCTGTTATCTATATATGTTATTGTAAATAAATGTTATTTCTTTGTATCCTTAAAACTCGTGCTGGATTCTTCGTGGCCCTCACAAAAGCCACCATTCACCCGCGACTCTCTTCCCTTTTATGTGCCTGTAGAAGTTTCTGCTATTCTTTTGATACTTTGCATTAGTTTTCTTCTGTAATTTACCGTAGCTCTTTTCATGACATTATTAGTCTCCCTTTGGATATGTTTGAACGTTTCCCAATCTTTCAGTTTGCCAGTGACCTTTGCAATATGATAACTTCGTCTTTGTCTTTATAATGTCCTGTACATCCTTATTTAGCCATGGATGTTTTTACCCTTTTTCCCATCTTGCTTCCTCACTGGGATATATTTTAGTTGTGAGGAATTGAAATGAAAAAATGAAATGAAAATCGCTTGTTGTCACAAGTAGGCTTCAAATGAAGTTACTGTGTGTTAAAGGTGAAAATATTCACTCGAAGGCCTTTGGATGAGTAAAGAAGCAGTTTATTATATCAGAGTTCTGGGAAAAAGGCCTGAGGCTCCGCATCCTTTAGACAGCACTCTTTCTAACTTGAGCTAAATGGTTACTAGTTTGTAATCGACAGCCTTTTCCTGTTGTTGCTAATTCTTCAGCTCGTGGCTAGCTGGGCCGAGCAGGGATATCTTAAGGCATTCAGACCTTGGGCAAAAGTTTGTTAATACTCCATTGTCTCTGAGTATGCACCTGGCGGTGGATCTCGGGGGTGGATCTGGGGGGGGGGGTGGATCCCAGGGAGGGGAGTGGATCCGGGTGGGGTGGATCCCGGGTGGAGTGGATCCCGGGGTGGGGAGTGGACCCGGGTGCGATGGATCTGGGGGAGTCGATCCCGGGGTTGGTGGGAAATGGATCCCGGGTGTGAGTGGATCCCGGGGGAGTTTATCCCGGTGTGAATGGGAGTGGATCCTGGGGATCCCGGGTGTGAGTGGATCCCGGGTGTGTGTGGATCCCTGGGGAGTGGATC
The DNA here is from genome assembly GCF_047496885.1 of Scyliorhinus torazame. Lineage (NCBI taxonomy): Eukaryota > Metazoa > Chordata > Chondrichthyes > Carcharhiniformes > Scyliorhinidae > Scyliorhinus > Scyliorhinus torazame. Next base: position 36,853 of record NW_027308193.1, read on the forward strand.
CCGGGGGAGGGGGTCCCGGGTGTGAGTGGATCCCGGGGGAAAGGATCCCGGTGTGAATGGGAGTGGATCCCGAGGGGAGGGGGTCCCGGGTGTGAGTGGATCCCGAGGGGAGGGGGTCCCGGGTGTGAGTGGATCCCGGGGGAGAGGATCCCGGGGGAGGGGGTCCCGGGTGTGAGTGGATCCCGGGGGAGAGGATCCCGGTGTGAATGGGAGTGGATCCCGAGGGGAGAGGATCCCTGAGGAGTGGATCCCGGGGGAGGGGGTCCCGGGTGTGAGTGGATCCCGGGGGAGGGGGTCCCGGGTGTGAGTGGATCCCGGGGGAGGGGGTCCCGGGTGTGAGTGGATCCCGGGGGAGATGATCCCGGTGTGAATGGGAGTGGATCCCGAGGGGAGAGGATCCCTGAGGAGTGGATCCCGGGGGAGAGGGTCCCGGGTGTGAGTGGATCCCGGGGGAGAGGATCCCGGTGTGAATGGGAGTGGATCCCGAGGGGAGAGGATCCCTGAGGAGTGGATCCCGGGGGAGAGGGTCCCGGGTGTGAGTGGATCCCGGGGGAGAGGATCCCGGTGTGAATGGGAGTGGATCCCGAGGGGAGAGGATCCCTGAGTGGATCCCGGGGGAGGGAATCCCGGGTGTGAGTGGATCCCGGGGGAGAGGATCCCGGGGGGAGGGTCCCGGGTGTGAGTGGATCCCGGGGGAGAGGATCCCGGTGTGAATGGGAGTGGATCCCGAGGGGAGATGATCCCTGAGTGGATCCCGGGGGAGGGAATCCCGGGTGTGTGTGGATCCCGGGGGAGTGGATCCCGGTGTGAATGGGAGTGGATCCCGAGGGGAGAGGATCCCTGATGAGTGGATCCCGGTGTGAATGGGAGTGGATCCCGAGGGGAGAGGATCCCTGAGGAGTGGACCCCGGTGTGAATGGGAGTGGATCCCGAGGGGAGAGGATCCCGGGGGAGGGGGTCCCGGGGGAGAGGATCCCGGGGGAGGGGGTCCCGGGTGTGAGTGGATCCCGGGGGAGAGGATCCCGGTGTGAATGGGAGTGGATCCCGAGGGGAGAGGATCCCTGATGAGTGGATCCCGGGGGAGGGGGTCCCGGGTGTGAGTGGATCCCGGGGGAGGGGGTCCCGGGTGTGAGTGGATCCCGGGGGAGGGGGTCCCGGGTGTGAGTGGATCCCGGGGGAGAGGATCCCGGTGTGAATGGGAGTGGATCCCGAGGGGAGAGGATCCCTGAGGAGTGGATCCCGGGGGAGAGGGTCCCGGGTGTGAGTGGATCCCGGGGGAGAGGATCCCGGTGTGAATGGGAGTGGATCCCTGAGGAGTGGATCCCGGGGGAGAGGGTCCCGGTGTGAATGGGAGTGGATCCCGAGGGGAGAGGATCCCTGAGTGGATCCCGGGGGAGGGAATCCCGGGTGTGAGTGGATCCCGGGGGAGTGGATCCCGGTGTGAATGGGAGTGGATCCCGAGGGGAGATGATCCCTGAGTGGATCCCGGGGGAGGGGGTCCCGGGTGTGAGTGGATCCCGGGGGAGGGGGTCCCGGGTGTGAGTGGATCCCGGGGGAGGGGGTCCCGGGTTTGCAGCGGCGGTGAGATGGCGCCGCGCATGCGCAGTTGCGCGGTCCGGGCGGGCGGGGCCGGTCTCATTGCGCAGGCGCGGAGTCTCTGAAAGTTTCCCGACTTCGGGGTGAATCGCTGCAGCGGAGCCGGTAACCGGGGCAACCGGGGGGAGGAGGGGGCAACCGGGGGGAGGAGGGGGTAACCGGGGGTAACCGGGGGGGGTGGGAGAGGAGGGGAGAGGAGGGGGTAACCGGGGCAACCGGGGGGGAGGGAGAGGAGGGGGTAACCGGGGCAACCGGGGGGGGGGGGAGAGGAGGGGGTAACCGAGGGGGGGGGGGGGGAGAGGAGGGGGTAACCGAGGGGGGGGGGGGGGAGAGTAGGGGGTAACCGGGGGGGGGAGAGGAGGGGGTAACCGGGGGGGGGAGAGGAGGGGGGCAACCGGGGCAACCGGGGGGGGGGGGGGGGAGAGGAGGGGGTAAACGGGGCAACCGGGGGGGGGGAGAGAGGAGTGGGTAACCGGGGGGGGGGAGAGGAGGAGGGGGCAACCGGGGCAACGGAGGGGGATAGGAGGGGGGGGTAACCAGGGCGGGAGGAGGAGGAGGAGGAGGTATCCGGGGGGAGGTGGTAACTGGGGCGGAGGAGGGGGTAACCGGGGGGGGGGAGGAGGAAGGGGTAACCGGGGGGGGGGGAGAGGAGGGGGTAACCGGGGGAGAGGAGGGGGTAACAGGGGGGAGGGGAGGAGGAGGGGGTAACGGGGGAGGAGGGGGTAACGGGGGAGGAGGGGGTAACCGGGGGGGGGGGGGAGGAAGGCGTAACCGGGGGGGGGAGAGGAGGGGGTAACAGGGGGGAGGGGAGGAGGAGGGGGTAACGGGGGGGGGGAGGAAGGGGTAACGGAGGGGGGGGGGAGGAAGGGGTAACCGGGGGGGGGAGGAAGGGGTAACGGAGGCGGGGGAGGAAGGGGTAACCGGGGGGGGGAGGAGGAGGAGGGGGTAACGTGGGGGGAGGAGGGGGTAACCGGGGGGGGAGGAGGAGGAGGTAACCGGGGGGGGGGAGGAGGAGGAGGAGGGGGGAACGGGGGGGGGGGGAGAGGGGGGAGGGAGGGGGCGGGAGGGGGGGAGGGAGGGGGGCGGGAGGGGGGGAGGGGGGGGAGGGAGGGAGGGGGAGGGGGAGGGGGAGGCGGGGGGGGAGGGAGGGAGGGGGGAGGGAGGGAGGGGGAGGGGGGAGGCGGGGGGGGGGAGGGAGGGAGGGAGGGGGCGGGGGGGGAGGCGGGGGGGAGGAGGGGGTAACCGGGGGGGGGAGGAGGGGGTAACGGGGGGGGAGGGAGGAGGGGGTAACGGGGGGGGGAGGGAGGAGGGGGTAACGGGGGGGGAGGAGGGGGAACCGGGGGGTGGGTGGAGGAGGAGGAGAGGGGGTAACTGGGGCAACAGGGGGAGGAGCTGGTAACTGGGTGGAAGGGACGGTAACCAGTGCATCCAGGGGAGAGGTGGCAATGGGGTGGTAACTGGGCCAACCGGGGACGAGCCGGGAACCCAGGGCAGGGGTTATGGTATGGTACCCAGGTGCAATGGGGATGGGGTGATAACCTGGGGCGATGGGGATGGGTTGGTAACCCGGGGTGATGGGGTGGGGGAATCGGTGGGCGTGGGGCACTGGGCCATTGTAAATCGGAACTAGGAGCATGGAGTAGGTAATGCGGCCCCTCGAGCCTGCTCCACCATTCAATAAGATCATGGTTGATGTGTTTGTGTTGAATTGTACATCTTCACCTACCCCCAATAACCTTTGATCCGCATGCCTAACAAGAATCTATCTTCCTCTGCCTTAAAAGTATTCAATGATGGGCAGCATGGTGGTACAGTGGCTAGCACTGCTGGCTCATGGCACTGAGGACCCAGGTTCGATCCCGGTCCCGGGTCACTGTTAGTGTGAAGTTTGCACATTCTCCCCAGGCCCGGATGGGTCTCACCCTCACAACACAAAAGATGTGCAGAGTAGGTGAATCAGCCACGCTAAATTTCCCCTTCATTGGAAAAAAAGAATTGGGTTCTCTAAATTTATAAAATTTATCATTGATTTCTCTTTCACCGACTCCTGCATTCCAAAGTCGCACAATTCTCTGATAGAAAGCAACTCTCCCACATGATCTTAAAAGCGCGACCCCTAATTTTAAACAATGCCCCAGAGTCCTGGACTCGCCCACAAGAGGAAACATCCTTTCCACATCCACCTTGTCAAGAATATTCAGGATCTTATAAACGTCAATCACATCACCCCTCACTCTTCTAAACTCCAGTGGATGCAATCCCAGACTGTCCAAACATACCTCATAAGACAACCTGCTCATTCCAGCTATCAATCTAGTAAACCTCTTCAGAACCGTCTCAAACACAGTTCCATCCTTCCTCAAATAAGGAGACCAAACCTGTGCAAACCTGTGTATTCCAGATGTAGTATCACCACTGCCCTGTTTCACTGAACATAACATCGTACTTAATGTTTGACTCTTCCGTAATAAAGGATAGCATTCCATTAGCCTTAATTACTTGTGACGTACTAACTTTTTGTGACCTGTGCACGAGAACACCGAGACCCCTCTGCCCCTCAGCCCCGAGACCGAGACCCCTCTGCCCCTCAGCCCCGAGACCGAGACCCCTCTGCCTCTCAGTCCCGAGACCGAGACTCCTCTGCCCCTCAGTCCCGAGACCGAGACTCCTCTGCCTCTCAGTCCCGAGACCCCTCAGTCCCGAGACCCCTCAGTCCCGAGACCCCTCATTCCCGAGACCCCTCAGTCCCGAGACCCCTCAGTCCCGAGACCCCTCAGTCCCGAGACCCCTCAGTCCCGAGACCCCTCAGTCCCGAGACCCCTCAGTCCCGAGACCCCTCAGTCCCGAGACCCCTCAGTCCCGAGACCCCTCAGTCCCGAGACCCCTCAGTCCCGAGACCCCTCAGTCCCGAGACCCCTCAGTCCCGAGACCCCTCAGTCCCGAGACCCCTCAGTCCCGAGACCCCTCAGTCCCGAGACCCCTCAGTCCCGAGACCCCTCAGTCCCGAGACCCCTCAGTCCCGAGACCCCTCAGTCCCGAGACCCCTCAGTCCCGAGACCGAGACCCCGAGGCCCCTCAGTCCCGAGGCCCCTCAGTCCCGAGGCCCCTCAGTCCCGAGGCCCCTCAGTCCCGAGGCCCCTCAGTCCCGAGACCCCTCAGTCCCGAGACCCCTCAGTCCCGAGACCGAGACCCCTCTGCCCCTCAGTCCCGAGACCGAGACCCCTCTGCCCCTCAGTCCCGAGACCCCTCTGCCCCTCAGTCCTGAAACCGAGACCCATCTGCACTTCTGAATTCTCTCCATTTAAGTGATACTCTGCTTTTTTATTCTTCCTGCCAGAGTGAACAACTTCACATTTTCCCATCTGCCAGATTTGTGCCCACTCTGTCCTCATCACAACAAACTTTCCGATCTATCTTTGCATCTACAAGTTTAGCTACCTTGCATTTGCTCCTCCTCCCGTAGGGGGTATGTTACCCCCTACGTGACCACGAGCTTTTACTTTCTGCAATGACCTTTGATGCAGCACCTTGTCAAATGCTTTCTGGAAATCCAAATACAGTACATCTACAGGCTGCCCTTTATCCACAGTGCGTGTTGTAATGTTTATGAATATTTTCCAGACAGAACCCAATAGATTTCTAGATATTAAATATATCAAGGGATATGGGGATAGTGGCATTGAGATGGACCGTCAGCCATGATTTATCTGAATGGTGGAGCAGGTTCAAGGGGCTGAATGGCCTGCTCCTATTTTCTATGTTCACTGACTGAGGCCTTTGTATTTTTGACATTAAATTTAAATTGGTATTTAATTTCTGCAAAGTGGCTATAATTCAAAAACAGTGCATTAAACCACACCTTTTTATTCTTTTAATGCATTTATTGCCCATCCCTAATTGCCCTTGAGAAGGAGGTGATGATTTACCCTCTTCAACCACTGCAGCTCGTGTGTCAGTACACCCACAGTGCTGCTTGGAGTGAACTGTCAGATCTGCTGCTTGGAATGTGCTGCCTGAGGGTGTGGTGGAGGCAGGTTCAATTGAGGCATTCAAAAGGAAATTGGATTATTATCTGAAAAGGAAGGTGCCAGGTCACAGCGAGAAGCGAGGAATGATACTAAGTGAATTGCTCATTCAGAGAGCCAGTGCAGACACCATGGGCGGGATTCTCTGATCCTGAGGCTAAGTGTTGATGCCGTTGTCAACGAAGTTGCGTTTCATGACGGTGTCAACTTGCCCCCAGGAGCAGCGATTCTGATCCCTACAGGGGCCAGCATGGCACTGGAGCAACACGGAGGCCTGGAGGTGCACCAGCTGCCGATACTGGCACCAGATGGGTGGCGCGGGTCTGCGCATGCACGGTGCGACTGGCGCCAATGCGCGCATGCACAGTTCAACCAGCGCGATTCCGCGCATGCGTGGTGGCTCCCTTCTCCGCGCCAGCCCTGATGCAACATGGCGTAGGGCTATGGGCCAGTGCAGTGCAAAAGAGGCCCGAGAGACTGGCCCGCCGATTGGTAGGCCCCGATCGCGGGTCAGGCCACAGCGGAGGCCCCCGCCGGGATCGGACCCCCCTACCCCCCCCAGGCCGCCCCTGGATGGATGCACACCGAGGTCCCACGTGGATGGCGCCGGCGGGACTCAGATGTTTTTTTATGGCCGGGCGGACAATCGGCATCGGGGCCGCATTGAGCAGCTCCGACCGGCGCTAATGGCCCCGATTCTCCGCTCTCTGGGGAATTGATGGACCGGCGTCGCGCGATTCGCGCCCGCCGATTCTCCGGCACGGCCTGGGCTGAGAGAATCCCGCCCCATGGTTGAGTGGCCCCCTTCTGTGCTGGGACAGTTTGGTGATTCTCCCTTCCTAACGCAGGACGTTCCAGGATATTGAGTCAGTGACAGTGAAGGAATGTCGCTAAAGTTCAAAAGCAGGTTGGTGGAAGGAAGTCTTTACAATGCACGTAGACAAGCAGAGTATGATTTGAACAAGTCAGTGTGGTTTTATGAAAGCGAAATCCTGTTTGACAAATGTATTCGAGGTTTTTGAGGATATATCTCGTAGGGTAGATAGTAAACGTTGTATATGTAGTTTTCAATAAGGAGTGTTGCTCGCTTTGGTTAGCTCTGAATATGGCGGTCAATATGGTCGCCTTCCTTAATTCTAATTACGTTTGCTCTAGGGTCGTCAGGTATATTTCGATACCGCCACAAGGTTCAAAACCCAATATTGATCAAAGACTCGATACACCAGTTAATTCACAGTCAATGCTTATTTATTTACACACACAATTAAATATGCTCATGCACGAAACTCTACAGACTAAACTATCACTACTGCTAAAACCTATACTTAGCTTCGGGTGCCCACTCAGTCAGAGGAACAATGGCCGTTGTTCGGATCTGAGGCTGCTGGAGTCGAACTGGTACGGGGGAACAGCTAAGGTCGTCTGCCTGGTAGCGAGCGTTGACCTTGGACTTGTTTCTGGTGCAGCTGTTGGGCAGGTCTCTCCTCGGTGAGAGCCGGGTCCAAGAGCGCGATTCTCTCTTGGGGGATCCTTCTTATACCCAAAGGGGCTTCACGTTCTTTTGGGCGGGCCTTGAACTTGGCCCCAATCAATTGGGCCGTTTCTCGACCATTCCTATTGATTTCCTCCAATAAAGGGGTGGGCGCCCTGATGGCTGGGCGTGTCCTAGGTGACCATTGGCCTGCTTTGTTTCGGTCTCCTCTGGCGCCGGGGTGTCTGCCTTAGTATCGGTTACTCAAATATTACTCTTTTGTTCCCGGAGATGGGCCATTAGTATGCTAATGGGCCTACAGTTTTGGTCTTGTGTGGGAGGTGCGGCTCCAATATACAGACAATCTCTGAACCTGCTTGTTTTCTCAGCATTGTCCATTTTCCCTGCAATCTTTGCAAAGTGTCCATTTTGTAATCAGGAACTGGCCATCCCAGATTGCTACAGGAGCCACACAAAACATTAATAGGTTGGATGGAAGATTGGTTAATTGACAGAAAGCAGAGATTAAAAAAAAAATTTAGAGTACCCAATTCATTTTTTCCAATTAAGGGGCAATTTAGCTTGATCAATCCACCTACCCTGCACATCTCTGGGCTGTGGGGGCGAAACCCTCGCAAACACAGGGAGAATGTGCAAACTCCACACGGACAGTGACCCAGAGCCAGGATCGAACCTGGGACCTCGGCGCTGTGAGGCAGCAGTGCTAACCCACTGCGCCACCGTGCTGCCCCAACAGAAAGCAGAGATTCGGGATGGATGGACATTTTCAAGTTCTTTCATGTGAGCAGTCAAGCCTTGCAGTGCATCCCTAAATGCCCTTGTATGGAGTGGTTGCTAGGTCATTTCACAGGGCAGTTAAGAGTCACCTATGAATCAGAGCTAGGTGGGAATGCAATCTTTGGGGAGAACACAAAGAGGCAGCAAGACATATAGCAGGTTAGGTTAGTGGACAACAAGGTGGCAGATGGAGTATAACGGGGAAGTGCGTGGGTATTCAACTTGGCTGTAAGAATAGAAAAGCAGAATATTTTCCAAAGCTGTAAAACTTGTTAATGTTGACGTTCGGAGGAACTTGGTACAAGGAATACAAAGTTAGCATGCGGGTACAGCAAGCAATTATGAAGACAAATGGTATGCAAGGCGGTTGGATTACAGATATAAAAAAATCTTGCGACATTGGTGAGTTGACACCTGGAATACTGTGCGCAATTTTGTTCTGCTAATTGAGTGCCACAGTTGCACAGTGGTTAGCACTGCTGCCTCACAGCGCCAGTGACCCAGGTTCGATTACCGGCTTGGGTCACTGTCTGTGCGGAGTCTGCACGTTCTCCCCGTGTCTGCGTGGGTTTCCTCCGGGTGCTCCGGTTTCCTCCCACAGCCCAAAGATGTGCAGGTTAGGTGGACTGGCCATACTAAATTGCCCTTTTGTGTCCAAAAGGTTAGGTGGGGTTACGGGGATAGGGTGGAGGCGTGGGCTTAAGTAGGGTGCTCTTTCCAAGGGCTGGTGCAGAATCGATGGGCCGAATGGCCTCCTTTTGAACTGAATTCTGATTGAAGGAGGAATATACTTGCAATGGAGACAGTCCAAAGGGATGCGAGGTTGAGTAAATTGTGTCTATATTCTCTGGTGTTTAAGGAGAATGCAAGGAAACTAAAATAGGGATGATTGTTATGCTTCCATATGAGAAAGATGATAGGAATGCAGCATCAGAAATTTGGTCAGATCAGATGAGATCATTTGCTGTACTTCCTTTGAGAGTTGAACGTACTGATTCTCGACGGGCAAAGTCTGTTACAAGTGCCAGACACAAAGTTGTCCCTTGCTGGTGGTGCAGGATGATTTCTGCTGAGGTCCTGGAATGACTGGTGCTTTGGGACTTCTGAAACCACATGTCAGCGCGGTGGTGAGTTCTTGCCCACAGCTGGAGTCACCATTTGCATCAATTGTCAGTTTCCCACTTGTCCTGATTGATGTTGAGGTTTTCATGTCTTTTTGAACAGCATCCTTGGGGTGCCCGCCTGGTATTGTGGCACAGGCGACCTCCTCGTTTAACATAGCCTTGGGGATGCAGCCATCACAGGCGACCTCCCCGTTTAACATACCCTTAGGGATTCAGCCATCACAGGCGACCTTCCTATTTAACATTGTTGCTCGTTTTAGCCTTAGTTTACTTATTCTTATTCTGTCACCTTTGCTCATGAGTCGCCAGGTATCTTTCTGATACCGCCACGTGGTTCAAGTCCAAGTAATGATTAATAATGCAGCACACCGCTTAGTAAGAGTTAAATCAACGCTCATTTATTATATACAGCAATTAATACTTATACAATAATCCTACTTCTAGACTACTACCTACCACTAAAAGGCCAATACTTAACTTTTGGAAATGGCCCACCAGGTCAGGGAAACGAATGGTCTTTCGAATTGGTTCTGAGCCTGCGGGATTCAAAAGCTGGTACAAGTCGATAGTCAGGAGTGCCTATCTGGTAGCGATCGCTGGAGTAAAACTTACGGTTTCTTGTAGAAGGGTCTTGAAGGTTGCGAGCAGGAAAAGAAGGGTCGAGTTGAACTTGGCCCCTATTCTTATGGTCCCCAGGGGCTTCCCGCCTCTCGGGGCGGACCTCGTACCTGGTTCCAAGTGATTGGACTTGGTCCCAATCACTTGGTTCGATATGCTCCAATACTGGAGCGATTCCTTGATCGGGGGGTGGTCGTTTACCTTTCTTTGTGTCAGCCCCTGCTGGCGCCGAAAGGTCTGGGTTGGCTTTCAATTGCTAATTTGTGTTCCCGGGGATGGCTGATTAATATGCAGAAGGCTGGGGTGTTGTGATGTTGATGGCTGCAGGTATCGGTCTGGGCTGACTTCCCCAGAGGCGAATACACTGTTTTTCGTGCAGCTGTCCGTTTGAGTCCTGTTGGCTGATTTTCCCATCAGCCTCTTCCGTTCGCCATTTTAAATCGGGGTTTGACTATTCTAATCGGGAGTCAGCCATTTTACATGGCTACAACATACCCTTGGGGATGCAGCCATCTTCCGTCCTGTAAACGAGCTCAAACCAGTGATGCAATCTTTGCTCAGTCCACACGAGCATTCCAGGGTGGCTTCATTTGTGACTTTGATTTTCCTGTGGTGCCGGGGATGCATCATAGACACCGGAGATGGGAATTATTCAGCTCTTTTAGAATCATAGAATCATAGAATTTACAGTGCAAACGTGGGTGGATATTTTGGCTGACTAGCCTGGGCACGATTTGGAGACATAGACTAGCCAAGTGTCTGCATCTTGCTCTTGACTATATAGAGTGAATCCCTGTACCCAGAGCCCACCTGGTTGGGGCAGTTGCTGGAAGGTAATTGTTTAAAGAGATCACGAACCACCCATCGAACTCCATTATAGTGCCTTTGACTCTCACAAACCAGACCAACCATGCGGTGGGTGGTATTTGATCCATAGTTGAGACCTGATTGATGGACACTAGGATGCACCCACATGCCAGTGGGCCTGTATATCGCATCTCTGGGGCTAAGATTCCACCAGGATCACCAGTAATTCCTCCGGGCGTTGGGTGTCTAGTTGCTGTCAGGAGGCATTACAAGGTATCTGAGGATGTAGGGACTGTGTACAGACAGGGGAGACTAAGGCACTCACTTTCCTCTTTGCTGTCAGGTAGACAGCGGTAAGTGGATCATACAGCGTAACGTCTAACATCACCCTGTGGCTAAAGCACTGACACACTCCGAATACCAATAATTTCTCCATTCTCTGCCTGCTCAGTGGGCACCTGTCTCTGGAGGGGGGGCTTGAACCTCACAGAATCATTGAATTTTCAGTGCAGAAGGAGGCCATTCAGCCCATCGAGTCTGCATCGGCTCAACTCAAACCATGAAAATTTGTCCTTAATTTTAAAAACCACTTGGTCCATTTGCGTTATCAGAGTCACCTCGATTTGGTTGGCGTGTGAACGATCAGGTTGCCAATGTGGGTGGGACGAATTAGTGACAAAATGATTTAATCTGCAGTCTGCTCGCCCAGTCCGCCAGCATTGCGCTGAGATGCGGATATTCCTGCGGTATCGAGGAGTAATCGAGGTGTTTAAGATGATTAAAGGATTTGACAGGGCGATAGAGAGAAACTATTTTCTCTGGTGGGGGCGGACCCAGAACAAGAGGGGCATAATCTTCAAATGGGGGCGAGGCTATTCGGGGGCAGATGAGGAACTACCTCCACACACAAACGGCTGTGGAAATCTGGAACGGTCTCCCCCAAAACCTTGTGGAAGCTGGGGCTCAATTGAAGTTTTCAGTTGTGAGATTGATAAGATTTTTCAGACAAAGTTTTCAGGGTATAAGAGAAAGGTAGTGAGATGGAGTTAAGATGCAAGTCAGCCTTAATCTAACAGAAAAGCAGAACAGACTAAAAGAGCTCAATGACCTCCTATGGCTGTAACTTTGCCTGATTTTACTTTGTTTTTCCAAATTTCAAATTCATTCCATCTTTAAATGAGAAACACAACATAATTCAGCCACTTCGACATTTTTCTTTTGGAGTGAACTTGAACTCACAAAATAATCCCATGTTTCAATAATAGAACTGTGACTTTCTTCCATTATAAAAACAGTATAGGTTTCAGGTAGGGCATTTGGTGATTGCATTCTTGAGCGGTGTGAGGTTTTGTCTGATTTTAATGTGTGAGGGAGTATTCAGCAAGATGCGGAGTCCTGTCGCGTTTTGGAGGCTCGAAAGAGGGGGGCAGGGAGGGGGAATGCTTTTCACCTTTCGAGTGGTCTGACAGAGAGCCAGCACTAAACTCATCATCCTGCCTGACCGTCACAAGGGAGCATTGGGGAGTCAGAAAGGGGCAAACTGTTCATCAGGCCAGCAAACTACCAGCACAATCTCCTTGCAGTGCCGTACAATCACCGCTTCACCCAGTACAATCACCGCTTCACCCAGTACAATCACCGCTTCACCCAGTACAATCACTGCTTCACCCAGCACAATCACCGCTTCACCCAGCACAATCACCGCTTCACCCAGTACAATCACCGCTTCACCCAGTACAATCACCGCTTCACCCAGTACAATCACCGCTTCACCCAGTACAATCACCGCTTCACCCAGTACAATCACCGCTTCACCCAGTACAATCACCGCTTCACCCAGCACAATCACCGCTTCACCCAGCACAATCACCGCTTCACCCAGTACAATCACTGCTTCACCCAGTACAATCACTGCTTCACCCAGTACAATCACTGCTTCACCCAGTACAATCACCGCTTCACCCAGTACAATCACCGCTTCACCCAGTACAATCACCGCTTCACCCAGTACAATCACCGCTTCACCCAGTACAATCACCGCTTCACCCAGCACAATCACCGCTTCACCCAGCACAATCACCGCTTCACCCAGCACAATCACCGCTTCACCCAGCACAATCACCGCTTCACCCAGCACAATCACCGCTTCACCCAGTACAATCACCGCTTCACCCAGTACAATCACCGCTTCACCCAGTACAATCACCGCTTCACCCAGTACAATCACCGCTTCACCCAGTACAATCACCGCTTCACCCAGCACAATCACCGCTTCACCCAGCACAATCACCGCTTCACCCAGCACAATCACCGCTTCACCCAGTACAATCACCGCTTCACCCAGTACAATCACCGCTTCACCCAGTACAATCACCGCTTCACCCAGTACAATCACTGCTTCACCCAGTACAACACTGCTTCACCCAGTACAATCACTGCTTCACCCAGTACAATCACCGCTTCACCCAGTACAATCACCGCTTCACCCAGCACAATCACCACTTCACCCAGCACAATCACCGCTTCACCCAGCACAATCACCGCTTCACCCAGCACAATCACCGCTTCACCCAGTACAATCACCGCTTCACCCAGCACAATCACCGCTTCACCCAGCACAATCACCGCTTCACCCAGCACAATCACCGCTTCACCCAGTACAATCACCGCTTCACCCAGTACAATCACCGCTTCACCCAGCACAATCACCGCTTCACCCAGCACAATCACCGCTTCACCCAGCACAATCACCGCTTCACCCAGCACAATCACCGCTTCACCCAGCACAATCACCGCTTCACCCAGTACACTCACCGCTACGACTCCAGACCCACAGCAATGGGGGGCACGCTTAAAAAGAATGTCCTTTGCAATGCACTCAGTGAGGAGTGGGGAATAAATGCTGGCCCAGCCAGCAAAGCCCACATCCCATGAATGAATAAAAAAACACAAGCAACAGCAAAAAACTGGGCTTGCTGGAAATCTGAAATAAAAACAGGAAATGTTGGATAAACTCAGCAGGTCTGGCACCATCTGCAGAGAGAGAGAAACAATTGAAAAATGAAATGAAATAAATCGCTTATTGTCACGAGTAGGCTTCAATGAAGTTACTGTGAAAAGCCCCTAGTCGCCACATTCCGGCGCCTGTTCGGGGAGGCTGGTGTGGGAATTGAACCGTGCTGCTGGCCTGCCTTAGTCTGCTTTCAAAGCCAGCAATTTAGCCCTGTGCTAAACAGCCCCTAATTACTCAAAATTAAAGTTTTGAGTCCGTATGAACCGTTCTAAAGGAGAGTCATCGGGATTCTAAACGTTAACTCTGAAGGGGGAGAGGAATAGCTGATTGGTTACCTGGGTAAAGTTCACGTGGGCCAGCAGCTGTGTAATATGGATTGTGTTGGCCTTTGTATCTGAACGCTGCCTGTTTCCTTTCAGATCGTGTTGTTGGTGAGATTGGACTCTCGATCGGAGCTGGTGGATGTCTGTGCCCAGTTTGAGGAACACATTCAGATTGTCTTCTCCTGGTATTTAACGGAAGCAGAGTTGGAGCAGCTGGGACAAGAAGAAGGGGATGGATGACATCTTTACCCAGTGCAGAGAGGGCAATGCCGTGGCAGTGCGGCTCTGGCTCGACAACACGGAGAATGACCTGAACCAGGGGTGAGTGAGTGTCAGCTCGTGGGCAGCCAGACCCCCCCCCCTCTCTGACTGTCTGAGCCGCTTTCACCCCGTCTTACTGGGGTTATTAAACAGTGAAGTGGGGGAGGATGTGGTTCTGAGTGGAGCTGAAGTGAACAGCTGGGCACTGCAGTAAAGTGTCTGTGTAACATGCCCAACGTGTACAGAGCTCTGCCAGCGGGGCAGGAAGCCAAGGTTTCGGTGCCTTGTTAGAAAGGAGGACATGCCTTTCGAATGCAGGATGTCGGAGTGTCTTCCAGCCAGTCAAGTATGTTTGAAGTGTTCTCTCTGTTGTGATGTTGGAAATTCAGCAGCCAATGTGCACACAGCAAGATCCCACAAACAGCAACGTGATAATGACCAGGTCACCTTGTTTTCGAGATTGGTTTGGGGACGATTACAACCGGGATATCCGATAGTGCCATGGGGTTGTTTGGATTTGTTGTTTGACGTGTCACCGATGGTTATGTTGAAACGATTTGAAGAAATTATTTATTATCCGATGAGATATGGACTCTACACCAGTGCGGTGTTTAGGCTTGGGTGTAACATGAGTGGATGAGGCAAATAGTGTGGATGCAGTTAAGGGCTGGGGGCTCGATTAATATAAGGGAGAAAGGAACAGACATGTATGCTGATGGAGTGAGATAAACCGTGCGGAATGAGACTCTGCTACACATTCCGGCAAAACCCAGTTACACTTGGTGTAACTCTGTATCGTTTCTACTGTTAGGGCGGCTCAGTGGTTAGCACTGCTGCCTCACAGCTCCAGGATCCCGGGTTCAATTCCAGCCTCGGGTGACTGTGTGGAGTCTGCACGTTCTCCCCGTGTGTACGTGGGTTTCCTCCGGGTGCTCCGGTTTCCCCCCTCAGTCCAAAGATGTGCAGGTCAGGTGGATTGGCCATGATAAATTGCCCCTTAGGGTCCAAAGGTGAAGTGGGGTAATGGGGATAGGATGGAGTTGCGGACTTAATTAGAGTGCTCTTTCCAAGGGCCGGTGCAGACTCGATGGGCCGAATGGCCTCCTTCTGCACTGTAGGGATTCTATGATTCTAAAAATAGTTTATATTATGCGAAATTAATTTAATCAACCTGTGATTACACTTTGAAAGTTTGAATGTTGTGCTGAGAAGGACTGGCTTGTAGATTTTGAGGGTTGGAGAGTATTTCATCTGTAAACGCAGTAACAGTACCATCAAATACTGCTGTTTTTCTGGCATGCTGGTAAATGTTTGGTATGCACATGTACTTCCTAAAGTAAGGACTGTCGGAAATTCCATGGAGAGGGAACATGTGGAATGTGATAGGATACCGTGAGGAATGAGTGGCACAGGACATTGTGTGTTTTAGACAGTCTGATCAGAGATTTGTGCCCAGCACACGGCAGTGTGACTGGGCTGAGATTGCCCACTTCAGGAGAGGCATGGATAGGGTGAATGCACTCAGTCTTTCTCCCAGGTTTGGGGAATGGAAAACTAGAGGGCACAGGTTTAAGTTAAGAGGGGAAAGAATTAATGGGAACCCGAGGAGCAACTTTTTTTACACAGTGGATGGTAGGTGTGGAATGAGCTGCCGGAGGATTGAGGCAGGGACATTGACAACATTTAAAAGGCATTTGGACAGATACATGGAGAGGAAAGGTTTAGAGGGATATGGGCCAAATGATAGTACCAGGGCGGCATGGTAGCACAGTGGTTAGCACTGTTGCTTCACAGCGCCAGGGTCCCGGGTTCGATTCCCGGCTTAGGTCACTGTCTGTGCGGAGCCTGCACGTTCTACCCGTGTCTGCGTGGGTTTCCTCCGGGTGCTCCGGTTTCCTCCCACAAGTCCCGAAAGACGTGCTGTTAGGTGAATTGGACATTCTGAATTCTCCCTCAGTGTACCCGAACAGGCGCCGGAATGTGGCGACTAGGGGCTTTTCACAGTAACTTCATTGCAGTAAGCCTACTTGTGACACTAATAAAGATTATTATTATTATTATAAATGCAGGCAAATGGGGTTGGCTTAGATGGGCTTTTTGGGTGGCGTGGACCAGTTTGGTCCCAAGGGCCTGTGTCTCTGTGCCGTAGATTCTATGATTTGATTTGCCATTTTAGCAATGCATAAACGAGCGTTTAATCTCACCGACATAAACTTGGTCAAAATGCCAGGTCACAAAGTATACTGGATAATTTCAGTGTCGGAGAGCCAAATGGACTCTCTGTTTCTCTCTCTCTGCAGATGCTGCCAGACCTGCTGAGTTTATCCAGCATTTCCTGCTTCTATTTCAGGTTTCCAGCATTTTGCTTTTTTTTTACTGGATCATTTCTCATTAGCATCCTGTTGAAGAAACAGAATCATAGAATCCCTCCAGGGTGGCAGAAAGCCATTCTGCCCATTGAGTCTGCGCCGACCCTCCGAAAGAGCACACTGTGCAGATCCACTCCTCCGCCCACACCGCAACCCATGGACACTATTTTATAAAAAAATTTAAGTACCCACTTATTTATTTCCAATTAGGGGTAATTTAGCGTGGCCAATCCACCTACCCTGCACATCTTTGGGTTGTGGGGGCGAAACCCACGCAAACACGGGGAGAATGTGCAAACTCCACACGGACAGTGATCCAGAGCCGGGATCGAACCTGGGACCTCGGTGCCGCGAGTGCTAACCATTGCGCCACCGTGCCGTAAAAACAGAAAATGCTGGATAAGCTCAGTAGGTTTGAGCACTTCTGTGGAAAGAGAAACAGCGTTAACTTTTCCAGTCCAATATGACTCTTCAGCAGAAAGGTTCTTTGGTTTCTGACGATGAGTCATTTGGACTTGGGATAAAATTCCTGGTGTCCCAGTCTTTGTGCAATTGCCTTGATTCTGTCTCCAGTTAATCGATTTGACACTTCCTGTCTCAGGTTCTGGTTTCTTCACTCCTACCATTTGCCCTGTCTCCTTTCCCCACTGCCATCTCCGTCTGCTTGATTTCCTTTCTGAAACTTTCCTGCTCTTCCATCTTCCAGCCACTTAGTTCCTGTCTTTTGGGATTTCCTCCTCAAATTTTTATCTGCTGCGTTGAATACATATCCATGGACTGCTTTCAGTATCTCCACCGCCCAACTATCTCCCATCCTTCTTGGTGCCTGAAGTCCCGACAGAAAATGCTGCTTTCTAACAGGAGCACTGTGCACATCCATGTCTGGCTCCTAATACCTGAACACATTCCCTTTTGGGAGCTGGAACTTCTCTTACAACTCGTCTAGACCGGCCAACCTACCCTCCAGAAACATGTCTCGAAACCTCTCCAGCTCCTCCCTTTCCCAGGCCGTAAACAATAAATCTAAGCCAGACAATACAAACCTATGATTCCTGCAAATTGGAGCCAGCAGCGACACGGAGCCAGGTTTAAAATGCTGCCTAAACTGATTCCAGACCCTCAAAGTGGCTCTCACCACCGGGCTTGGAGAGAACCTTGCAGGGAAAACGGGAGTGGCGCAGTGACCAGGCCCCTCGGACTTCGCCCAATGCACAAAACCTCCTCCATCCGCACCCATGTAGAGTCCGGATCCTTGAACCATCCCCTGCACCGTATCAACATTTGCGTCCAGTAATAATTAATAATTAGGGAATGCCAACTTCATCCCAGTCGATCCCTTTGCAAAAGGTCAGTGGAAGAGTTTCACTTGAGGTGGCGGGGATCTGGTTACCGTCAAACGCGAGGGGTCTCACCAGCCCAAACAAAAGTAGATCACCCTGCAAAAGATAGACTTGTCCAATCTAGGATTCAAAACACTCCCTCAGAACTGACCTTCAGACAATGCGGCACTCCCTCAGAACTGACCTTCAGACAGTGTGGCACTCCCTCAGTACTGACCCTCTGACAGTGCGGCACTCCCTCAGTACTGACCCTCTGACAGTGCGGCACTCCCTCAGTACTGACCCTCTGACAGTGCGGCACTCCCTCAGTACTGACCCTCTGACAGTGCAGCACTCCCTCAGTACTGACCCTCTGACAGTGCGGCACTCCCTCAGTACTGACCCTCTGACAGTGCGGCACTCCCTCAGTACTGACCCTCTGACAGTGCGGCACTCCCTCAGTACTGACCCTCTGACAGTGCAGCACTCCCTCAGTACTGACCCTCTGACAGTGCGGCACTCCCTCAGTACTGACCCTCTGACAGTGCAGCACTCCCTCAGTACTGACCCTCTGACAGTGCCGCTATCTCGAGGACTATATTCCTAATAGTGCAGCTTTTCCTTAGTAATGTACTGTGAGTGTTGGCCTGGCAAGGCTTAGGATTGGGTGGAATCCCTAGCTTTAGTAAAGTGTGTCACATTGGACCATGTCCAATACATACAACAGAATGCATGCCCACAGGGAAAGCAAGAAGAAATGTGCAAAACTGTGCCAGCAGCAGCTTTTAGCCGTGTGGGTTGGCATCAAAAGCTTTTAAAATACATCCAATTTCAGTTTTGACTTGCAGACAGCTGTGCCCCCTGATCTGCTCATTTACTCTCCCTGGAATGTCTGCATGGCTATTCTGGAATACCCTAAAGGAAGTTGGTAACGGTGTTGATTCCGATCTCTCAAATCCGCACTTCCGCATATTTCTGCAATTCGGTCATTTTATTTCAGTTGAGCTTGGAGTTGTGCCCAAAGCCGGAAGGATTCTGCCTGCATTCCTTCTGCTCGCTTTCTGTGGTGTCAGACAGACGGGATTGAAGAGGGATTGGTGACTGTGAGCGGTGTGTTAGATTGAGAGGAAACCGGGTGGAAATGGCAACACTGCATTTAGCACAAGATGTTTAACTTGCGTATACTGTATCTGCCCTGGGAGAGCTTGGCGGGGTCAGTGTAACAGGAGCATTTTTTCTGTGTCTAACCCCGTGTTGTACCCGGGATCAATAGTGAACCTTCTCTGAACTGCCTCCAATGCCAGCATATCTTTGCTTCGATAAGGGGACCAAACCTGTTCACAGTATTCTAGATGTGGTCCAACCAGTGTTGTGTATAATGAAGAACAGGAGGGGTGCAACAGAATTGTGGCTTTTTTTACTGGACCAGTAATTCGAAAAACTCGAGTTCAAATCTCACCGAGGGTAGTTTGAGAATTTGAATTAAATTTTAAAATATAAAATCTGGAAATATAAATCTGGAGTCAATAAAAGTGGCTGTTGCTAATTAATGTTGTTTGGGGAAGGAAGCCTATGAGCTGGTCTGAGCCTGGGTGTGAATCCACCCCCTCACCAGCCCAGTTCATTCTGCAGTGCGATGTGCAATGTTCACTCAGTCTCATTGAATTTATGACCAGTGATTCAACAGGAACGTCACCATCACACGCTACGATGGATGGGCAATAAGTCCTGGCCTTGCTAACGTCGCTCACAATCCCTGAACAATTAAAAAACATCCTGTCCCTCGTTATCTATTGACCGACTGCTGGAAATTTGCAATCTCAAAACACTTTTGGAAAACTTTGAATCGATGTCCCTGAATCCTCTCTCTTCCTGTTTCATCCCAAAGTTCTTGGGCTGAATTCTCAAAAAATGGAGCAATGTCGTTTCACTCTTGACTTTCCTCAGAAAGATCTACAGCTATTCTCCTACCTTGCAGGGGGCTGGTGAGGCCCCAGAATGCTTCTCGCAGCTTCAGCTGTGGATACGGGCCCCCCGCACGTCCGGTCGCAAGTCCGAGCACGCGCTCGGCCGCAGCCTGCAACCGCAGCGGCGCGCGACATGGCGGCCTCGGACCGCCGAGCGACATCAAAAATGCAGGACCCCCGAGATGGCGCACGCCCGCGGATCTGAGCCGCCCGATTGCTGTCCCGGCCCCTCATGAGGCCCCCCCCCCCCCAATGCTCGATCCCCCCGCCCCCCCACCAGGGAAGCCGTCGACTGAGTCCGCAGCCACCACCCAAAGTTCCCAACCCGCGATACGTGGTTGGAACCACGCCGCCGGGAACGTGGCCAGTTTTGCCCGGAGAATCGCTGGGGGGGCCTCTGTCAATGGCTCCCTAGCTGCGCCATGTAAATTGCGCGCGAGCGATTCTCTGGGGACCGGAGAAAGGCGGGAGCGGCGCCGGCTACGATTTCCATGTAAACAGGGATTCTCCGCTCTCGCGCTGAACGCGGTTTTGGCGTGGGGCTGCGGTAAATCCAGCCCCTTATTCTTGGTCTCACTTTCCAGATTCCTGACTGTCCCCAATGCCATAACTCCCTTTCCTATATCAGGAATGGTACAGAATTGTGCAAAGCTGTACTTCCCTGAGTGATGTGTGGAGGGGAGAGGGAAATGCTGCTCACTATTCTGTATAAAGGGGGATGGGTGGCACCGTGAGGCAGCAGTGCTAACCACTGCCCGGGTCCTCATCACCATGAGGCAGCAGTGCTAACCACTGCCCGGGTCCTCATCACCATGAGGCAGCAGTGCTAACCACTGCCTGGGTCTCGGCACCGTGCGGCAGCAGTGCTAACCACTGCCCGGGTTCTCGGCACCATGAGGCAGCAGTGCTAACCACTGCCCGGGTTCTCGGCACTGTGAGGCAGCAGTGCTAACCACTGCCCGGGTTCTCGGCACCGTGAGGCAGCAGTGCTAACCACTTCCCGGGTCCTCGGCACCGTGAGGCAGCAGTGCTAACCACTGCCCGGGTCCTCGGCACCGTGAGGCAACAGTGCTAACCAGTGCCCGGGTCCTTGGCACCGTGAGGCAACAGTGCTAACCTCTGCCCGGGTCTGGCACCGTGAGGCAACAGTGCTAACCACTGCCCGGGTCCTCATCACCATGAGGCAGCAGTGCTAACCACTGCCCGGGTCCTCGGCACCGTGAGGCAACAGTGCTAACCACTGCCCGGGTCCTCGGCACCGTGAGGCAACAGTGCTAACCACTGCCCGGGTCTGGCACCATGAGGCAGCAGTGCTAACCACTGCCCGGGTCCTCGGCACCGTGAGGCAACAGTGCTAACCACTGCCCGGGTCCTCGGCACCGTGAGGCAGCAGTGCTAACCACTGCCCGGGTCTGGCACCGTGAGGCAACAGTGCTAACCACTGCCCGGGTTCTCGGCACCGTGAGGCAATAGTGCTAACCACTGCCCGGGTCTGGCACCATGAGGCAGCAGTGCTAACCTCTGCCCGGGTCTGGCACCGTGAGGCAGCAGTGCTAACCTCTGCCCGGGTCCTCGGCACCGTGAGGCAGCAGTGCTAACCAGTGCCCGGGTCCTCGGCACCGTGAGGCAACAGTGCTAACCACTGCCCGGGCCCTCGGCACCGTGAGGCAGCAGTGCTAACCACTGCCCGGGCCCTCGGCACCGTGAGGCAACAGTGCTAACCACTGCCCGGGTTCTCGGCACCGTGAGGCAGCAGTGCTAACCACTGAGCCATCGTGCCACCTAATTTTGTGCATTCTAATCCGAGTATAATGTGAAAGATTGCCGTCTTTGTGAGCTGCTGCTGTTTATTCCAGACGAGAGTCTCTGGCTGGCTTCCTGCTGACTCACTCTCCGTTGTGTTACACCCCAAATCTTCTCCATTTAAGGATATTTGGAGTGCTTCCTGTGACGGCTTTTGCTTGGGTTAACCATGGGCCATCGGTGACAGAAACATCAAAATGCAAATTCACAGCAGCAGATGTGTCCCAAAGGTATGTAATCCCCTGCATAACATGTGCAACCTCACCACCGCCTCTCCCTCTGCTGCATTCCTCACCCCCTTTGCCCCGCACCCCTCCACAATTTCCCCCTTCGCAATAACACACCCTCCTGCTTCGTGGGCCTTATTCAATTTGAGAGACTGAGTCACAGCACCACTTGGCCCAAGGGTGAGAAGCAAAGGAAAGCTGACTGAAACAGCACTGACTGAGCGATCCCAGCCTGACTGCGAGCAATCCTGGCCTGACGCTGAGCGATCCCGGCTCCAAGCGACCCCGAGCGGACCTGGCTCCGAGTGATCCTGGCCTGGATCCGAGTGATCCTGGCCTGGATCCGAGTGATCCCGGCCTGGATCCGAGTGATCCCGGCCTGGCTCCGAGTGACCCCGGCCCCGAGCGTCCCCAGCCCCGAGCGGACCTGGCTCCGAGCGATCCCGGCCTGGTTCCGAGCGATCCTGGCCCGGCTCCGAGCGACCCCGGCCCCGAGCGACCCCGGCCCCGAGTGACCCCGGCCCCGAGCGTCCCCGGCCCCGAGCGTCCCCAGCCCCGAGCGTCCCTGGCTCCGAGCGATCCCGGCCTGGTTCCGAGCGATCCTGGCCCGGCTCCGAGCGACCCCGGCCCCGAGCGACCCCGGCCCCGAGCGACCCCGGCCCCGAGCGGCCCCGGCCCCGAGCGGCCCCGGCGCCGAGCGTCCCCGGCCCCGAGCGTCCCCGGCCCCGAGCGGCCCCGGCCCCGAGCGTCCCCGGCCCCGAGCGTCCCCGGCCCCGAGCGGACCTGGCCCCGAGCGTACCCGGCCCCGAGCGTACCCGGCCCCGAGCGTCCCCAGCCCCGAGCGTCCCCGGCTCCGAGCGTTCCCGGCCCGGCTCCGAGCGTTCCCGGCCCGGCTCCGAGCGACCCCGGCCCCGAGCGTCCCCGGCCCAGAGCGGACCTGGCCCCGAGCGACCCCGGCCCCGAGCGACCCCGGCCCCGAGCGGACCTGGCCCCGAGCGACCCCGGCCCCGAGCGGACCTGGCTCCGAGCGTTCCCGGCCCGGCTCCGAGCGATCCTGGCCCGGCTCCGAGCGACCCCGGCCCCGAGCGACCCCGGCCCCGAGCGTCCCCGGCCCAGAGCGGACCTGGCTCCGAGCGTTCCCGGCCCGGCTCCGAGCGTTCCCGGCCCGGCTCCGAGCGACCCCGGCCCCGAGCGTCCCCGGCCCAGAGCGGACCTGGCCCCGAGCGACCCCGGCCCCGAGCGGACCTGGCCCCGAGCGACCCCGGCCCCGAGCGGACCTGGCTCCGAGCGTTCCCGGCCCGGCTCCGAGCGATCCTGGCCCGGCTCCGAGCGACCCCGGCCCCGAGCGGACCTGGCCCCGAGCGACCCCGGCCCCGAGCGGACCTGGCTCCGAGCGTTCCCGGCCCGGCTCCGAGCGATCCTGGCCCGGCTCCGAGCGACCCCGGCCCCGAGCGACCCCGGCCCCGAGCGTCCCCGGCCCAGAGCGGACTCCGAGCGACCCCGGCCCCGAGTGTCGCCAGCCCAGAGCGGACCCCGGCCCCGAGTGACCCCAGCCCGAGCGTACCCGGCCCCGAGCGGACCTGGCCCCGAGCGACCCCGGCCCCGAGCGGACCTGGCTCCGAGCGTTCCCGGCCCGGCTCCGAGCGATCCTGGCCCGGCTCCGAGCGACCCCGGCCCCGAGCGACCCCGGCCCCGAGCGTCCCCGGCCCAGAGCGGACCCCGGCCCCGAGTGACCCCAGCCCCGAGCGTCCCCGGCCCCGAGCGGACCTGGCCCCGAGCGTCCCCGGCCCCGAGCGGACCTGGCTCCGAGCGACCCCGGCCCCGAGCGACCCCGGCCCCGAGCGACCCCGGCCCCGAGCGACCCCGGCCCCGAGCGACCCCGGCCCCGAGCATCCCCAGCCCCGAGCGTCCCCGGCCCAGAGCGGACCCCGGCCCCGAGTGACCCCAGCCCCGAGCGTCCCCGGCCCCGAGCGGACCTGGCTCCGAGCGACCCCAGCCCCGAGCGGTCCTGGCTCCGAGCGGCCCCGGCCCCGAGCGACCCCGGCCCCGAGCGGCCCCGAGCGACCCCGGCCCCGAGCGGCCCCGAGCGGCCCCGGCCCCGAGCGGCCCCGGCCCCGAGCGACCCCGGCCCCGAGCGACCCCGGCCCCGAGCGACCCCGAGCGACCCCGGCTCCGAGCGACCCCGGCCCCGAGCGACCCCGGCCCCGAGCGACCCCGGCCCCGAGCGGCCCCGGCCCCGAGCGGCCCCGGCCCCGAGCGGCCCCGGCCCCGAGCGGCCCCGGCCCCGAGCGGCCCCGGCCCCGAGCGACCCCGGCCCCGAGCGACCCCGGCCCCGAGCGACCCCGGCCCCGAGCGACCCCGGCCCCGAGCGACCCCGGCCCCGAGCGACCCCGGCCCCGAGCGACCCCGGCCCCGAGCGACCCCGGCCCCGAGCGACCCCGGCCCCGAGCGACCCCGGCCCCGAGCGACCCCGGCCCCGAGCGACCCCGGCCCCGAGCGACCCCGGCCCCGAGCGACCCCGGCCCCGAGCGACCCCGGCCCCGAGCGACCCCGGCCCCGATCCCAGCCTGACTGCGAGCAATCCTGGCCTGACGCTGAGCGATCCCGGCTCCTAGCGACTCCGAGCGGACCTGGCTCCGAGTGATCCTGGCCTGGATCCGAGTGATCCTGGCCCGGCTCCGAGCGTCCCCGGCCCCGAGCGTCCCTGGCTCCGAGCGATCCCGGCCTGGTTCCGAGCGATCCTGGCCCGGCTCCGAGCGACCCCGGCCCCGAGCGACCCCGGCCCCGAGCGGCCCCGGCCCCGAGCGTCCCCGGCCCCGAGCGTCCCCGGCCCCGAGCGTCCCCGGCCCCGAGCGTACCCGGCCCCGAGCGTCCCCAGCCCCGAGCGGACCTGGCTCCGAGCGTTCCCGGCCCGGCTCCGAGCGTTCCCGGCCCGGCTCCGAGCGTTCCCGGCCCGGCTCCGAGCGACCCCGGCCCCGAGCGTCCCCGGCCCAGAGCGGACCTGGCCCCGAGCGACCCCGGCCCCGAGCGGACCTGGCCCCGAGCGACCCCGGCCCCGAGCGGACCTGGCTCCGAGCGTTCCCGGCCCGGCTCCGAGCGATCCTGGCCCGGCTCCGAGCGATCCTGGCCCGGCTCCGAGCGACCCCGGCCCCCGAGCGACCCCGGCCCCGAGCGACCCCGGCCCCGAGCGACCCCGGCCCCGAGCGACCCCGGCCCCGAGCGACCCCGGCCCCGAGCGACCCCGGCCCCGAGCGACCCCGGCCCCGAGCGACCCCGGCCCCGAGCGACCCCGGCCCCGAGCGACCCCGGCCCCGAGCGACCCCGGCCCCGAGCGACCCCGGCCCCGAGCGACCCCGGCCCCGAGCGACCCCGGCCCCGAGCGACCCCGGCCCCGAGCGACCCCGGCCCCGAGCGACCCCGGCCCCGAGCGACCCCGGCCCCGAGCGACCCCGGCCCCGAGCGACCCCGGCCCCGAGCGACCCCGGCTCCGAGCGACCCCGGCCCCGAGCGACCCCGGCCCCGAGCGACCCCGGCCCCGAGCGACCCCGGCCCCGAGCGACCCCGGCCCCGAGCGACCCCGGCCCCGAGCGACCCCGGCCCCGAGCGACCCCGGCCCCGAGCGACCCCGGCCCCGAGCGACCCCGGCCCCGAGCGACCCCGGCCCCGAGCGACCCCGGCCCCGAGCGACCCCGGCCCCGAGCGACCCCGGCCCCGAGCGACCCCGGCCCCGAGCGACCCCGGCCCCGAGCGACCCCGGCCCCGAGCGACCCCGGCCCCGAGCGACCCCGGCCCCGAGCGACCCCGGCCCCGAGCGACCCCGGCCCCGAGCGACCCCGGCCCCGAGCGACCCCGGCCCCGAGCGACCCCGGCCCCGAGCGACCCCGGCCCCGAGCGACCCCGGCCCCGAGCGACCCCGGCCCCGAGCGGCCCCGGCCCCGAGCGGCCCCGGCCCCGAGCGGCCCCGGCCCCGAGCGGCCCCCGGCCCCGAGCGGCCCCGGCCCCGAGCGACCCCGGCCCCGAGCGGCCGCGGCCCCCGGCCCCGAGCGGCCCCGGCCCCGAGCGGCCCCGGCCCCGAGCGACCCCGGCCCCGAGCGGCCGCGGCCCCCGGCCCCGAGCGGCCCCGGCCCCGGCCCCGAGCGGCCCCGGCCCCGAGCGGCCCCGGCCCCGAGCGGCCCCGGCCCCGAGCGGCCCCGGCCCCGAGCGGCCGCGGCCCCCGGCCCCGAGCGGCCCCGGCCCCGAGCGGCCCCGGCCCCGAGCGGCCCCGGCCCCGAGCGACCCCGGCCCCGAGCGGCCGCGGCCCCCGGCCCCGAGCGGCCCCGGCCCCGGCCCCGAGCGGCCCCGGCCCCGAGCGGCCCCGGCCCCGAGCGGCCCCGGCCCCGAGCGGCCCCGGCCCCGAGCGGCCCCCGGCCCCGAGCGGCCCCGGCCCCGAGCGGACCCCGGCCCCGAGCGGACCCCGGCCCCGAGCGGACCCCGGCCCCGAGCGGCCCCGGCCCCGGCCCCGAGCGGCCCCGGCCCCGAGCGGCCCCGGCCCCGAGCGGCCCCGGCCCCGAGCGGCCCCGGCCCCGAGCGGCCCCGGCCCCGAGCGGCCCCGGCCCCGAGCCTGACTCTGAGTGATCCCGGCCTGGCACCGAGTGATCCCCGAGCGACCCCGGCCCCGAGCGACCCCGGCCCCGAGCGACCCCGGCCCCGAGCGCACCCCGGCCCCGAGCGCACCCCGGCCCCGAGCCTGACTCTGAGTGATCCCGGCCTGTCACCGAGTGATCCCCGAGCGACCCCGGCCCCGAGCGACCCCGGCCCCGAGCGACCCCGGCCCCGAGCGACCCCGGCCCCGAGCGACCCCGGCCCCGAGCGACCCCGGCCCCGAGCGACCCCGGCCCCGAGCGCATCCCGGCCCCGAGCGCATCCCGGCCCCGATCGCACCCCGGCCCCGAGCGACCCGGACATCGAGGATTAGTACTGAGGGAGCGCCGCACTGTCAGAGGGTCAGTACAGAGGGAGCGCCGCACTGTCGGAGGGTCAGTACTGAGGGAGCGCCGCACTGTCAGAGGGTCAGTACTGAGGGAGTGCCGCACTGTCAGAGGGTCAGTACTGAGGGTGTGCCGCACTGTCAGAGGGTCAGTACTGAGGGAGCGCCGCACTGTCAGAGGGTCAGTACTGAGGGAGTGCTGCACTGTCAGAGGGTCAGTATTGAGGGAGTGCCGCACTGTCAGAGGGTCAGACTTAGGGAGCGTCGCACTGTCAGAGGGTCAGTACTGAGGGAGTGCCGCACTGTCAGAGGGTCAGTACTGAGGGAGTGCCGCACTGTCAGAGGGTCAGTACTGAGGGAGTGCCGCACTGTCAGAGGGTCAGTACTGAGGGAGCGTTGCACTGTCAGAGGGTCAGACTTAGGGAGCGTCGCACTGTCAGAGGGTCAGTACTGAGGGAGTGCCGCACTGTCAGAGGGTCAGTACTGAGGGAGCGTTGCACTGTCAGAGGGTCAGACTTAGGGAGCGTCGCACTGTCAGAGGGTCAGTACTGAGGGAGTGCCGCACTGTCAGAGGGTCAGTACTGAGGGAGTGCCGCACTGTCAGAGGGTCAGTACTGAGGGAGTGTTGCACTGTCAGAGGGTCAGTACTGAGGGAGTGCTGCACTGTCAGAGGGTCAGTACTGAGGGAGTGCTGCACTGTCAGACGGTCAGTACTGAGGGAGTGCCGCACTGTCAGAGGGTCAGTACTGAGGGAGTGCCGCACTGTCAGAGGGTCAGTACTGAGGGAGTGTTGCGCAGTCAGAGGGTCAGTACTGAGGGAGTGCCTCACTGTCAGAGGGTCAGTACTGAGGGAGTGCTGCACTGTCAGAGGGTCAGTACTGAGGGAGTGCTGCACTGTCAGAGGGTCAGTACTGAGGGAGTGTCACACTGTCAGAGGGTCAGTACTGAGGGAATGCTGCACTGTCAGAGGGTCAGTACTGAGGGAGTGCCGCACTGTCAGAGGGTCTGTACTGAGGGAGTGCCGCACTGTATTAATTTAGCTTATGAGCTCAAAAACCCACACAGTTGAGTTTTAATGACATGATGTTTACCCAAATCGATGGTGTTGCTATGGGATACCCGCTGGGCCCAGCTCTCAGTGACAACTCTGTTGGGTTCTGTGTCTTTGGTGGAAACGTGTCTTTGGTGGAATCACACCTGACCTTTTACCCCCTGAATATTTCCGATATGTGGATGATCCGTTTTCTCTATTTAAATCTGCAGCTGCCTGAAACGGTGTCCTTACAGGTTTTAATGAGCTGCATCCTGGGCTCAAATTCCCCTTGGAAATGGAGCAGTCAGATGATCTGCCTTTGCTTGATGTGCTGGTTGTTAAATCTGCCGGGGGTGGGTGGGGGGGGGGGGGGGGCGCTGTTCTCTGCCTCGGTCTATCACAAGCCCACCTTGACCGGTCAGTGTACACATTGGGATTTTTACACTTCCACACACTATCAGATTGGCCTTGGCAGCAACCTCGTAAACAGGGCCTGAGCCCTATGCTCTCCATGCCAGCTTGATGCTGAAATAGGCACATCAAAGTCATCCTGTGGGAAAGTGGACACCCCGATCAAATCATGGCAGGCTGCATATTGTGCAGACTCGTGAACAGGCCAAAGGCCGACTCTCCCAGCCCTGAAAAGGGCCCAGTTACCTCAGATTATCCTGGAAGGAAGAGGTGTCTGTGCGGAGTCTGCGGTGTTCTCCCTGTGTCTGCGTGGGCTTCCTCCGGGTGCTCCGGTTTCCTCCCACAGTCCAAAGATGTGCAGGTTAGGTGGATTGGCCGTGCTAAATTGCCCTTAGTGTCCAAAATTGCCCTTAGTGTTGGGTGGGGTTACTGGGTTATGGGGATAGGGTGGAGGTGTGAGTTTGGATAGGGTGCTCTTTCCAAGAGCCGGTGCAGACTTGATGGGCTGAATGGCCTCCTTCTGCACTGTAAATTCCATGATTCTATGAAACCTGAGCACCCGCAGGTGGAGGAAGCTGTTTCATGCTATTATATGAAACAACACAAGTGTATTCTCCACTGTAAGGATGCTGCCGTAAGGCCACAAAGACACTAATGAGTAATGTGCTATATGGATATCAGTGTCTGTGTGATGCCAGGTATGCAGGACGTATGTCCCATTGACTGGCATGTCCCAACTGTGGGTCTCAACGGGCAAGGTACAGTCCGTACCCAACCAGCCCCTGTTTGCAAAACTCAAAACAGTGTCCAACATTAGATCTGACACTGCAATTGAAAAACATTTGCTCAATAATCCTCAGTGTGCAAAGAATTATGCTGACAACCAATTCAAGATTGTCAGTTGAGCTCTCAGTGTGGCACACTTGCGTGTACTGGAAGCTTCATTTATTAATATGCAGGGCGCTGTTCTTTGAAGACTGAAAGAACATGTACACACATTGCACCTCTTTGAGCTGAACAAAATAAGTGATAGCAATTCACTGGTTCATTCCTCAGGGCAGTGCCTTGACCAATCAGAGTCAAGCTACATGGTTTAAATTTCAAACAATGCTTGGCAGTTAACTGTCAGTCGCCATGAACTGGTGTATTCTCCATGGCAATGACCCTACCAATCAGAGTCGACTTACCAACCAATCACTCTGCTCATGCAGTATAAAGTTGGTGTTTTCCTTCAAGTTCCAAATTCATTGGTGTTCCTGCAAATTGTCCAGATGAGTGCAAGACAATAAACTTCAACAAACTGTCTCTTTTTTTCACTAATGCTCTATTTCTCAGGAAACACCATCAAAAATGGATTCTGGACATTGCTGTTAGTAGAAGATTTCCTGCTTAGTTACTAACAGTAATGTGTTACGATTCCAGTTGATATAACTGGTCGGGAAGATCCCAGTTTGGAATCCTGGCTCAAAGAACTGTAACTTTACTTTTTTGAATGTGGAGGAATAGAGTCGCATGACCACTAATTAGTTTTAATACGAACAAAACCCATTTCTTAAACATGAAAAAATTGGATTATAATGCAATTTCATCTCAATAATTACCCACAATTTTTAGAATGAACAGAGATTACAAAATACATCTTAAGCTACAGTGGTCTCATTAACACACAGCCCCTTTTAAGCAGACAGGTTGACTGTGGGCAAACGCACTCCACTCTGGACCCAAGTTAGTGTCTGTGGATTTACCCTCAGAATCTCCCCAGGTCATGGTCACATGAGAGTTTCCAAACTCCACTCCCAAAAACACACTTTAAAATCTCATAATAATGCTTTCCCTTCGCGGTTTGACTTCTGAAATCCAGACCAGGTTTTCCAAATGAAACTTTTAAACAAAGCTTCTGCTTCACCTTTAACGGCGAATCCAGTCCAGGAATTTGTGCCAACCCCTTTTCGGTTTCCTTTGCCTTAACTGCTTTTACACAAACTCTGTGATCCAGCCATCGATTTCCATAATTTGTGTTGCACAGGCTGTAGTAATGTCTTATAAACCTGAAAATCACTTCAGATATCTTTCTGGTGCCTCAGCTGCCTCTCAGAGCGATCTGTCTTGTATGAACAGTTCTCTGTATGAGTACCTTTAACCTTAGACTTCTTTGAAACTTCTCTTCATTTCTCTAGTTTCCTTAACTGCCTGCTCTTCTTTTCTCTACACTTGTTTTCTTAACCGTTAGTCCATAACATGGCTTTTCTTCTCGCAAAGCTGAGAGAGATGTTCCCTCTTTCGTCTTCTAAACCAATTGCTTCCAACAGAGCTGTGAGAGCTGCCTTCTCACTCACTACCTATTTCCAACTGCAATCAACTTAGCTCACCTAAAACCTAAAAGCTTCTCCTCCTTACAAGGCACTAGTTGCTAAGCAACACCCATATTCTTATGCCATTTATTTATTCTTCACATTGTAGTCCTCTCTAAGCACAATGGTAGCACAGTTGGAATTGAAACCAACCCCCACACACACAAACACCATTGACCAGCATGAATCCAACAATAGGTTTTACTCTTCCAGGCACAGCAACATTAAATTAAACCACTCAAAACTATGTCTTTCTTCCAATGTTTACCAGTACAAATATAAATTCTTTAAAATTACGTTTGTTTTCTGAACAAATTCATGAATTAAACGGGGTTTGAGACACTAAAAACAGCTGGATTATGCAACTCTCCCTGTGTGTTTGGGGTAGGAATATTTTTTAATTACCGAGCTAGATGTTTTTATTTTAAACATAGAAAATGACAGTCTCCATTCCCAGCTTCCTGTACATTGTAATCAACCTACATTAGGAACCAATTTCTCAGATGCTCACTACCGTCAAATGTTTTTTAAAATTTGTTTACGGGATGCGGGCGTCGCTGGTTAGGCTATTGAAAATGTTTCACATGGTACCAGGACAGGCAAGAAAACAGGGGAGACTTGGCTCTTGAAAGTTGTTATAACCCGCACGAGACCTATGGGGTTGGAGCAATTCGTCTCCCTGTGAACCTCATTGAGTACGAGCTCCCCGCTGAGGGGTGTGGAGCCCGTGGACGGGGTAATAGACTTTGATATGAAAGTCGGCCAGACTTGGAACCAACACCCCAGACCCGGCAGGGATCTGAAGAGTATTGTACGTATCATTACTTTGCAATCAAATTAGTTTCTCTTTATCTCGGACTCGTCTGTGGTGACTAAACTGGCAACGAGAATAAAAGTGGAGCTACAGTCGAAGGTGCTGACCGTCGGATGAAAAACCACCTCCCACAATGCCGTTATTCAGGAGACTGGACATGTTTGATGCGAGCATTGAGAATTGAACGCAGAGCGTTTGTGTTACTTTTTCTGGGCAAATACTATCACCGTTGTAGCTCGACAGATGGTAATCCTTTTAACTGCATGTGGGGTCCACCCCTACGGGATGATGAAGAGCCTGACATATCCCGCAGCCCCAGACACCAAGTCCCCTGAAGAGCTGGTGACCCTGGTAGCACAGCATTATAACCCCAGGCCGTCAGTCATTGTGCAAACATACTGTATTAACACGGATGAGAGGACCCCAGGAGAGTCCGTGACCAAGTTCCTAACACGGTTAAGGACACTAGCCGGTATTGAAAGCTATCTAGAGGCTAACGATAAAGGGGAGGTGCAGGGAGGCGCTGAGGGCGGTGATTATCATAGATTATCATAGAATTTACAGTGCAGAAGAGGGGAGAGCTAATCTCCACTAGGGCCCACAAGGAGAGAGAGGGAGAGATTGGTGGGGATTTTAAGGGTGGATAGGAGGTATGCAGAGGTCCCCGAGGAGGGACTACTCCAGGAGCGACGAAGCCTCCAGGCCGAGTTCGACCTGTTGACCACCAAGAAGGCAGAGGTGCAGTGGAGGAAGGCGCAAGGGGCGGTGTATGAATACAGGGAGAAGGCTAGCCGGATGTTGGCACACCAGCTTCGGAAGTGGGAGGCAGCGAGGGAGATTGGGGGAGTTAGGGATAAAGGGGGGAACACGATGCGGAGTCCGGTGGGAATAAATGGGGTATTTGGAGACTTTTATGAGCGGCTGTATAGGTCTGAGCCCCCGTCGGAGGAGGGGGGGGGGTGCACCGGTAGGGCTGGAGGAGCTGACTAAGGGGCTGGGGAGTCTGCAGGCGGGGAAGGCACCGGGGCAGATGGGTTCCCGGTGGAATTTTACCGCAAGGCCATGGACCTGCTGGGCCCTCTATTAGTGAGGACTTTCAATGAGGCGAGGGGGGGGGAGGGAGGGAGGGGGGTGGGTGGGGGGGAGGGGGGGAGGGGGGGGGGAGGAAGGGGGGGGAGGGGGGAGGGAGAGGGGGAGGGGGGGGGTTCCTACCCCTGACTATGTCCCGGGCGCTGATCTTGAAGCGGGACAAGGACCCATTACAGTGTGGGTCGTATAGGCCAATCTCTCTCCTCAACGTGGACGCGAAGCTGTTAGTGAAGGTGTTGGCTACCAGAATTGAGGACTGTGTCCTAGGGGTGATTCACGAGGACCAGACGGGTTTTGTTAAGGGAAGGCAGCTGAATACCAATGTGCGGAGGCTCCTTAACGTAATCATGATGCCTGCAGTGGAGGGGGAAGCGGAGATGGTGGCGGCGATGGATGCGGAGAAGGCCTTCGATAGGGTGTAGTGGGGGTACCTCTGGGAAGTGTTGAGGAGGTTTGGGTTCGGGGAGGGGTTCATTAGTTGGGTTAGGCTACTTTACGAAGCCCCGGTGGCGAGTGTGGCCACGAATCGGAGGAGGTCGGAATACTTTCGGCTGTACCGGGGGACGAGGCAGGGGTGCCCCCTATCCCCCTTGCTATTGCATTGGCAATTGAGCCTTTAGCTATGGCTCTAAGGGAGTCCAGGAACTGGAGGGGGCTGGTCCGGGGGGGGGGGGGGGGGGGGGGGTGGTGGAACACCGGGTTTCGTTGTATGCCGATGACCTGTTACTGTATGTGGTGGACCCTGTGGGGGGGGATGCCGGAGGTGATGCGGATCCTCAGGGAGTTTGGGGACTTTTCCTGGTATAAGCTCAACGTGGGGAAGAGAGAGCTCTTCGTGGTACACCCAGGGGACCAGGGAAGGGGGATGGACGAGCTTCCACTGAAGAGGGCGGAAAGGAGTTTTCGGTATCTGGGGATCCAGGTGGCCAGGAGCTGGGGGGCCCTACACAAGCTCAACTTGACGAGGCTGGTGGAGCAGATGGAGGAGGAGATTAAAAGGTGAGATATGCTGCCACTCTCCTTGGCGGGTAGGGTGCAGTCGGTGAAGGTGACGGTGCTCCCGAGGTTCCTTTTTATATTCTAGTGCCTCCCCATCCTGATCCTTAAGGCCTTTTTTAAGCGGGTCAGAAGGAGCATCATGAGATTTGTGTGGGCGAAAAAGACCCCGAGGGTGAGAAGGGTGTTTCTGGAGCGGAGTAGGGACAGAGGAGGGTTAGCGTTACCTAATCTGTGTGGGTATTACTGGGCTGCCAATGTGGCGATGATACGCAAGTGGGTAATGGAGGGGGAGGGGGCGGCATGGAAGAGGCTGGAGATGGCGTCCTGTGTGGGCATGAGCCTGGGAGCACTGGTGACAGCACCGCTGCTGCTCCCGCCGACTAGGTACACCACTAGGTGGTGGCGACGACTTTGAAAATTTGGGCGCAGTGGAGGCGCCACAGGGGTGAGGTAGAGGCTTCGGTTTGGTCCCCGATCCGGGAGATCCATCGGTTCATCCCGGGGAGAATGGATGGAGGGTCCCTGAGCTGGCACAGGGCAGGAATTAGAAGGATGGGGGACCAGTTTTTAGATGGGATGTTTGCGAGCCTTGGGGTGCTGGAGGAAAAATTCGGGCTTCCCCCCGGAAATGCTTTCAGGTACATGCAGGTAAGGGCATTTGTAAGACGGCAGGTGAGGGAGTTCCCGCTGCTTCCAGCACTCAGGACCCAGGATAGGGTGCTCTCGGGGGTGTGGGTTGGAGAAGGCAGGGTCTCGGCGATCTACCAGGAGATGCAGGAGGAGGAGGAAACATCGGTGGAGGAGCTAAAGTGTAAATGGGAGGAGGAGCTGGGGGAGGAGATATACGAGGGTATGTGGGCGGACGCCTTGGGTAGGGTTAATTCTTCCTCCTCTTGCGCCAGGCTTAGCCTGATGCAATTTAAGGTTCTTCACAGAGCGCATATGACAGGGGCGAGGCTGAGCAGGTTCTTTGGGGTGGAAGACAGGTGTGGGAGGTGCACAGCAAATCATACCCATATGTTCTGGGAGTACCCGGCGCTGGATGGGTTCTAGAGGGGTATTACGAGGACGGTGTCTCAGGTGGTGAACACTCAGATTAAGCCGAGCTGGGGGTTAGCACTATTTGGGGTATCGGACGAGCAGGGAGGGCAGGAGGTGAAAGAGGCCGGTATTCTGGCCTTTGCGTCCCTGGTAGCCCGGCGGAGGATTCTGCTACAGTGGAAGGATGCGAGGCCCCCGAGCATGGAAGCCTGGATCAGCGACATGGCAGGGTTCATTACATTGGAGAGGGTAAAATTTGCCTTGAGAGGGTCTGTGCAAGGGTTCTTCAGGCAGTGGCAACCGCTCCTAGACTTTCTAGCGGGGCGTTAGGAGGTGGACAGCAGCAGCAACCCAGAGAGGGGGGGGGGGGGGGTGTACTTTGTGTTTTCTACTGTGTTTATTATTGCTTAATGGGGAGTTTGTATATTGGTGGAATTCGTGATGTAGTTGTAAGATGTTTATTTATGTGTTCTTTGTTTTTCTTTTTTCTGTAAGGGGGGGTTTTGTTGAAAATATGTAAAAATTTTAATAAAAATATTTCTTTTAAAAAAAGGACACTAGCCGGGTTTTGTGGGTACGGCAATTTACTCAGCTGCTATGGGACCGACTGGCCTGTGGAGTTTCTGTGGAGTTAATAATATGGCAACCCAAAGAAAGAACTATCTTTGACCTCCAACGGGGCATGCAGATTTCGCTCTCGAGAGAAAGTGCGGAAAGTGGAGTGCAGAAACTCCAGGGGCTGGAGGTGTACACTGACGGACCACCCCATCCCGGTGTGCAGGACGGAATCCCCCCTCTGGACCCAATACCGTAGAGGCACAGCCCGTTGTTCTCTGACTGAGGCAGCCAGATGTGATACCTCCCCCGAGTTGGTAGAAGGGGAGCACAGGCGATGTGGGGTGTCTGCATGTAGAAGCCTCAGGGAATGAAAATCCCAAAGTAATCAACAACCCCGCCACCCAAACAGAGGCAAGTGCCAGCCCAGAGCCCGTACCTTTCACAGAGACCAGTGCCAGCCCAGAGCCCCTACCTTTCACAGAGACCAGTGCCAGCCCAGAGCCCCTACCTTTCACAGAGACCAGTGCCAGCCCAGAGCCCCTACCTTTCACAGAGACCAGTGCCAGCCCAGAGCCCCTACCTTTCACAGAGACCAGTGCCAGCCCGGAGCCCCTACCTTTCACAGAGACCAGTGCCAGCCCGGAGCCCCTACCTTTCACAGAGACCAGTGCCAGCCCAGAGCCCGTACCTTTCACAGAGACCAGTGCCAGCCCAGAGCCCCTACCTTTCACAGAGACCAGTGCCAGCCCAGAGCCCCTACCTTTCACAGAGACCAGTGCCAGCCCGGAGCCCCTACCTTTCACAGAGACCAGTGCCAGCCCGGAGCCCCTACCTTTCACAGAGACCAGTGCCAGCCCGGAGCCCCTACCTTTCACAGAGACCAGTGCCAGCCCAGAGCCCGTACCTTTCACAGAGACCAGTGCCAGCCCAGAGCCCCTACCTTTCACAGAGACCAGTGCCAGCCCAGAGCCCCTACCTTTCACAGAGACCAGTGCCAGCCCGGAGCCCCTACCTTTCACAGAGACCAACAGGGTGAGGAATGCATTAATTAAATTGCATCGCGGCACCTCGAGTGGCCTCCATCAGGATCACTGCGAGAGTCAGCGGTCACCCTTTTGAGATGGAACTGGACGCTGGAGGCCTAGTTTAAGTCATTGGAAGATAAACATTTGAGAAGATAAAACTGGGAAACAACAATTGAATCCCGGACACAGGGGCGAGGTTAGCAACATATACGGGCGAACCACTCGCCATTGTGGGGACCACGATGTCCCCAGTGATTTACAGGCAGCAGTCGGTAAGACTCGCACTGAGTGTAGTGTAGGGACAGGGCCTCAGCTTATTGGGCCGTGACTAGTTGCAGCGCCTCCACCTGAACTGGCAACAACTCTTTCAGATGGGGACTGGAGGCCTCTACGAGTGGATGGGGAAGTACCCTGAGCTTCTCCAGTTCTCCAGCCTGGATTGGGAAAAACTAAGAGGGTCATGGTGAAGATGCAAGTGGATCCGGATGCACAGCTAAAATATTTTAGTGCCCGCCGGGTTCCTTATATGCTACTGGCAAAAGTCAAAACCGAATTGAGCCAGCTCGAGGGGGCCTCGGGATTATCAGGCCGGCGCAGTTCGCTGATTGAGCGACACCAGTGGTCCCCATGCTTAAACCAGACAAAACTGTTAGCCTCTGTGGCGACTACAAGCTGACAGTAAATAGGGCTTCCTGGCTGGACAGATAGCCAATGTCACCCATCGAAGATTTAGATGCTAAACTGCCTGACGGTTATTCGTTCATGAAACAACGTGAGCCATGTACACCTCCAGCTCAAACTGGACCCTGAATCGCGGCAATATGTCACCATCAATACCCACAGAACCCTTTATGGATATACCCGGCTGCCCTTTGGAGTATCGTCGGCTTGTGCAATTTTCCAGAGTCATGGAGAAAATATTGAGAGGATTGCCATGTGTGGCAGTTTATCTCCACGATATCTCAGTCACTGGGACATAAGAGCAAGAACACGTGAGTAAGTTGGACGGAGATTGACATTCACCTAAAAAGGGAAAAATGTGTGTTCGGCGTGAAGGACGTAGATTATCTAGGTTACCGTGGAGACCGGAAGGGGCTGCACCTGTCGCTGGGAAAGTGAGGGCTTTCCAACGAGCTCGTACACCAGAGAACCCGACTGCACTGCGTTCCTTCCGAGGGTGAGTTCATCCCTGGTCTCGTTACTATATTGGCCCCCCTACACTTATTACCAAAAACAAAAAGGAGTGCGGGTGGGGAGCACAACAGGAAGGAGCGTTTGCTAAAGTCAAAGAGCAATTGTCCTCCTCAGGCTTGCTCACCCATTACAAACCTGCCAATCCACTCATAGTGACATGACGCCTTGCAGTATGGCATTGGTGCCATTTTGTCCCACCGCAATGACAATGGCGGAGAGAGGCCGGTCACGTTTGCTTCCGATATGGAGACCGAGGCACGGAGATTTCTGATGGGGAACAATCCATTCAGCAGCCTCGAACAGTACCTCCACCGTGGTGTTCGGTGTAGAAACAGCATTCGCGGTCCAGGTGTCCGCTGCCAGGTTCAGTCCATATGGCAGACATCCTCAAACTCCACCATCATCGGAAGAGTCTTCGGACTTTGTGGGGGGTGGGGTGGATATTATAACCTGCCTGAGACCTATGGTGTTGGAGCAATTAGCCTCCCTGTGAACCTGGTTGAGTGCGAGCTCCCCTGCTGAGGGGCAGGGAAGACCATGGACACGATAATAGTCATTGATATAAAAGTTGGCCAGACTTGGAACCAACACCCCAGACCCGGCAGGGATCTGAAGAGTATTGTCCATATTATTACTTTGCAATAAAACTGGTTTCTCTTTGACCACCCGTCTCGGACTCGTCTGTGGTCACTAAAAGGTATTAAGTGAGAGTGTGGTCTCACAGTGGCTGGGTTAACACCGGTATTGTTTGGGGCCCAAAAGAGGTGGTTGTGCTGGTGAGAGCCAGTTTGATGGAGCAGCAGTCCAGGGAAACACAATTGGGCGGTGATCAGTGGAACACTCATGCATAGCAATGCTGACTAAATTGGCGCAATTGACTCATCAAGGAAGAGTCAGGGAATTGATTAGGCAACTGGCTTCCCTTGTGGCAGGCCAGGCCGCCTGATGCGTGGGAAGACCGCAATTTGCATTCACAGGTGGGAAATAGAGTGGTCGGGTGGAAGTCAGCGACTGGATCAGTCTTTGTAGCAGTTTCCGGACCAGGATTCTGAATCCAGAGTTGCTGTTGATGTTCATTCTCTTGGCAGTACCATTGTGTGCGGTAGAGTCTTCAGCAAGCCTTTGCTTTGTGTTGTCACTGTGCTTGCACCTACACAATGCAGCCTTTAATCTGATTTTAATCGATTCTTATTTAAGGAAAGATGTAAATGTGTTAGAAACAGTTCGGAGAAGGTTTATATGTAGGAATGAGTGGTTTAAGCTGCAATCAGGTCAACCATGATCTTATTGATTGGTGGATCCAGGCGCGAGAGGCTGCGTGGCCCCTCCAGCTCCTAATTCTCCCTCTTCGTTGGATCATTCCACTGCCTCTGTATTCCACTGTAACATATCTGATATCCAATTATGGCTAAGCTCCTATTTCCACATTTGAAGAAAAGTGCTTTCAGGAGAAGTGAACTCTTTGCAAAGCTAATCTCTGCATCTATCTCTCCCAACACCCACTTCAAATGCAGATTCGTTATGCAAATCTAAACCTGGCCAAATGTCACACATGAGATGACATCAACCTAGACTCAACTGGTCTTGTTTTTGTTAAATCCTCATTCGTCGAAGTGGCTGGGGAATTATTACCATTTCCTCCAGTATATTCATGAATCCATCATCTTTGGTTCCTACCAGGAACGCCATTCCCTGTCCACCGACTTCACCTCCACTCCGGCTACTGCTTCATGCTGAAACACACTCTGCAGTCTCAGCATCCGGCTTGACCTGAGCTGTACGTTTCCCTCAGTAATGCCAGATTTCCACATCACACTGGTTAAACCAATGTTATAGTCATGGACCACGATAGTTAGGGTGTACTGGAGAGCTGATCCCTGCTGGTACTGTGGATGGGGCAAGGGCTACGCTTCAGATTCCACAGTCCGACACTGCTGCCATGATGATTGTTAAATAATCCATTCTCTGCGAATGATATTCATCACCAGCAAGAGGTGAGAAATTTCATGCAGTGACTCGAGGGTACATTACTAACTCTGTAAGGACTGCTTGATCTGCAGGGTAGCTCCAATCCTCCTCCTCCGAGCCATGCATCGGGTCAGTGAATAAAACATCAATAGTGCCAGGACCGGGGACTGATACTTCTTGGTAACATTAATGGGGAAGTGCCTTGTGCGAATGAAAAGCACAGGAATCATTCAGCACGTTATTGCCTTGACAACTCTGCAAAGTGCTTATCCATCAACAACAACTTGGAGTTACATTGCTTTTTTAAAAAAACGTATTTTATTCCAAACATATTCAAAAGTAAAATACATAAATAATCTGGGGAACATTCTCCCCAACTCACAGTTTTACAGCCTGTACAAGTTTCCCCACTTTTTCAACCCCTCCCTGCAACCCCTGCGATGTACAAGGAGGGTTCGCCAGTCTGGAGGAGCTAAGGGAGAGGGTAGAGCTCCAAAGAGGGAGTGAGTTCAGATACCTGCGATTAGGGACTTTGCACGAAAGGTTTGGAAAGAGTTCCCCAGGTTACCGGGATACACCCTGCTGGGGCAACTGCTGCTTCCGGATGTGGAAGGGGGGGGGGGGGAAGAATTGGGGAAATATACAAGTGGCTGGGGGGGCAGGGAGGCGAGCGGGTGGTGAAGATCAAGGAGAAATGGGAAACGGAGTTGGGAGGGGAGACAATTGGGAAGTATGGAGTGAGGCACTGCGAAGGGTAAACGGGACCTCCTCTTGTGCAAGAATGAGCTTGATACAGTTCCATGTGGTGCAAAGGGTGCAGATGACTCGGGCGAGAATGAGTGGGTTCTTTCAGGGGGTAGCAGATGAGTGTGAGATGTGTGGGCGGGGGCCAGCGGTCTGTGAGGAGCTGCCATTGGTTACACTTCCTGCAAACGTAGCTGTCCGGAATGCTGGAAGCATCACTGATCTCCCACATCTCACAGATGAAGCACTTTACCCCGCTGACATTTCTAGCACTAATTAATTAATTTAAAATGAGTACTTATTCAATGAAGTTGTGAAGAATAGAATGTAGGAAGCCGGCTCAGAGAGTATTGGAATAGTCAAGTCCAGAGGTGATATAGGCATGGGAGAGGTTTCAGCAGCACATGAGCTCAGACATGGGTGTTATTGGGCGATGTTACAGAGGTGGTTTCACAGGGTCACGTGATTACGAGCAGGCTGATTTAGTCTCAGACAGTTGCCAGGTAGAGACATGCGGTGAAACAGAAAACATTTAGTCTTCCCAATATTTAATTGAAGGAAATTTCTGCTCATCCGCTACTGGATGGCAATCCACACCGTTTTGCTCCATTTTCCTACTTACACAGGCAGGCTGGGCCC
The DNA here is from genome assembly GCF_047496885.1 of Scyliorhinus torazame. Classification (NCBI taxonomy): domain Eukaryota; kingdom Metazoa; phylum Chordata; class Chondrichthyes; order Carcharhiniformes; family Scyliorhinidae; genus Scyliorhinus; species Scyliorhinus torazame. The sequence continues at coordinate 77,406 of NW_027308193.1, forward strand.
ACAGATGGTGAAAATGGAGAACATGCAAGCATGCGGCCTGCCCCAGCCTGTGCATGCCCAGAAAGTCGGGCGTTGAGGTTTGTGACCTCAATAAGATGAGTATTGTTTAGTCTACCTGTACAAACTCCTTCCATCCTTCAAACAGCTAAACAACATCTACTTCTAAAGGGTTTGGAAGAACGTTGCGGAGCTGTTGATAGCTGACACTGTCACATTGCTCTCAGAGCCTGATGGATACTGAATGAAGACCATTTCCCCATCTCCGGGGGTTGAGTAAAAAGCTGAGTTTGTAGGTGACATGTACCCACTGCTGCCTGATATTTAGTGAACAGGAGGATGTTTCACCTGTTACAGCAACCTTCAGAATCCTGTGTCTGCACAAATTCTGAGCCCCTGACCCAACACTAACCCCTGAAGCTGACAATTGGCTCATTGACTGAAACTGAACCCCCAATCCCAGAACCCACACTCCACAAACACTGTCTGTTGCTACCTCTGGAATATATTGACGGTCTCTGCTTTAGTATCAGTCCTTCCTCCCACCCAACAAAGTGACCCCCCTCTCTCTCGCATACCAGAGCTCCCTCCCTCTCACCAACCAGAGCTCCCTCCCTCCCTCCCTCCCTCCCCTCTCACCTGCCAGATCTGTCCTGGGGAATGTGTTTGGGTGATGGGGAGCTCCCAGATCTGTCCTGGTGAATGTGTTTGGGCGATGGGGAGGCGATAGTTCCAGATCTGTCCTGGGGAATGTGTTTGGGCGATGGGGAGGATCCAGATCTGTCCTGAGGAATGTGTTTGGGCGATGGGGAGGCGATAGTTCCAGATCTGTCCTGAGGAATGTGTTTGGGCAATGGGGAGGTCCCAGATCTGTCCTGGGGAATGTGTTTGGGCGATGGGGAGGTTCCAGATCTGTCCTGGGGAATGTGTTTGGGCGATGGGGAGGCGATAGTTCCAGACCTATCCTGGGGAATGTGTTTGGGCGATGGGGAGGCGATAGTTCCAGATCTGTCCTGGGGAATGTGTTTGGGCGATGGGGAGGCGATAGTTCCAGATCTGTCCTGGGGAATGTGTTTGGGCAATGGGGAGGTCCCAGATCTGTCCTGGGGAATGTGTTTGGGCGATGGGGAGGTTCCAGATCTTTCCAGGGGAATGTGTTTGGGCGATGGGGAGGCGATAGTTCCAGATCTGTCCTGGGGAATGTGTTTGGGCAATGGGGAGGTCCCAGATCTGTCCTGGGGAATGTGTTTGGGCGATGGGGAGGTTCCAGATCTGTCCTGGGGAATGTGTTTGGGCGATGGGGAGGTCCCAGATCTGTCCTGGGGAATGTGTTTGGGCGATGGGGAGGTCCCAGATCTGTCCTGGGGAATGTGTTTGGGCGATGGGGAGGTTCCAGATCTGTCCAGGGGAATGTGTTTGGGCGATGGGGAGGCGATAGTTCCAGATCTGTCCAGGGGAATGTGTTTGGGCGATGGGGAGGCGATAGTTCCAGATCGGTCCAGGGGAATGTGTTTGGGCGATGGGGATGTCCCAGATCTGTCCTGGGGAATGTGTTTGGGCGATGGGGAGGTCCCAGATCTGTCCTGGGGAATGTGTTTGGGCGATGGGGAGGTTCCAGATCTGTCCAGGGGAATGTGTTTGGGCGATGGGGAGGCGATAGTTCCAGATCGGTCCAGGGGAATGTGTTTGGGCGATGGGGATGTCCCAGATCTGTCCTGGGGAATGTGTTTGGGCGATGGGGAGGTCCCAGATCTGTCCTGGGGAATGTGTTTGGGCGATGGGGAGGTCCCAGATCTGTCCTGGGGAATGTGTTTGGGCGATGGGGAGGTTCCAGATCTGTCCAGGGGAATGTGTTTGGGCGATGGGGAGGCGATAGTTCCAGATCGGTCCAGGGGAATGTGTTTGGGCGATGGGGATGTCCCAGATCTGTCCTGGGGAATGTGTTTGGGCGATGGGGAGGTCCCAGATCTGTCCTGGGGAATGTGTTTGGGCGATGGGGAGTTCCCAGATCTGTCCTGGGGAATGTGTTTGGGCGATGGGGAGGTTCCAGATCTGTCCAGGGGAATGTGTTTGGGCGATGGGGAGGCGATAGTTCCAGATCTGTCCAGGGGAATGTGTTTGGGCGATGGGGAGGCGATAGTTCCAGATCTATCCTGGGGAATGTGTTTCAGCGATGGGGATGCCCCAGATCTGTCCTGCGGAATGTGTTTGGGTGATGGGGAGGTCCCTGATCTGTCCTAGGGAATGTGTTTGGGGGATGGGGAGGCGATAGTTCCAGATCTATCCTGGAGAATGTGTTTGGGCGATGGGGAGGCGATAGTTCCAGATCTGTCCAGGGGAATGTGTTTTGGCGATGGGGAGGCGATAGTTCCAGATCTGTCCAGGGGAATGTGTTTGGGCGATGGGGAGGTTCCAGATCTGTCCTGGGGAATGTGTTTGGGCGATGGGGAGGCAATAGTTCCAGATCTGTCCAGGGGAATGTGTTTGGGCGATGGGGAGGCGATAGTTCCAGATCTGTCCTGGGGAATGTGTTTGGGCGATGGGGAGGTTCCAGATCTGTCCTGGGGAATGTGTTTGGGCGATGGGGAGGCAATAGTTCCAGATCTGTCCTGGGGAATGTGTTTGGGCGATGGGGAGGCAATAGTTCCAGATCTGTCCTGGGGAATGTGTTTGGGCGATGGGGAGGTTCCAGATCTGTCCAGCGGAATGCATTTGCGTGATGGGGAGGCGATAGTTCCAGATCGGTCCAGGGGAATGCGTTTGGGCGATGGGGATGTCCCAGATCTGTCCTGGGGAATGTGTTTGGGCGATGGGGAGGTTCCAGATCTTTCCAGGGGAATGTGTTTGGGCGATGGGGAGGCGATAGTTCCAGATCTGTCCAGGGGAATGTGTTTGGGCGATGGGGAGGTTCCAGATCTGTCCAGGGGAATGTGTTTGGGCGATGGGGAGGCGATAGTTCCAGATCTGTCCAGGGGAATGTGTTTGGGCGATGGGGAGGCGATAGTTCCAGATCTGTCCAGGGGAATGTGTTTGGGCGATGGGGAGGCGATAGTTCCAGATCTATCCTGGGGAATGTGTTTCAGTGATGGGGATGCCCCAGATCTGTCCTGGGGAATGTGTTTGGGCGATGGGGAGGTTCTAGATCTATCCTGGGGAATGTGTTTGGGTGATGGGGAGGTCCCTGATCTGTATAGGGAATGTGTTTGGGCGATGGGGAGGCGATAGTTCCAGATCTGTCCAGGGGAATGTGTTTGGGCGATGGGGAGGTTCCAGATCTGTCCAGGGGAATGTGTTTGGGCGATGGGGAGGCGATAGTTCCAGATCTGTCCAGGGGAATGTGTTTGGGCGATGGGGAGGCGATAGTTCCAGATCTGTCCAGGGGAATGTGTTTGGGCGATGGGGAGGCGATAGTTCCAGATCGGTCCAGGGGAATGCGTTTGGGCGATGGGGATGTCCCAGATCTGTCCTGGGGAATGTGTTTGGGCGATGGGGAGGTTCCAGATCTTTCCAGGGGAATGTGTTTGGGCGATGGGGAGGCGATAGTTCCAGATCTGTCCAGGGGAATGTGTTTGGGCGATGGGGAGGTTCCAGATCTGTCCAGGGGAATGTGTTTGGGCGATGGGGAGGCGATAGTTCCAGATCTGTCCAGGGGAATGTGTTTGGGCGATGGGGAGGCGATAGTTCCAGATCTGTCCAGGGGAATGTGTTGGGGCGATGGGGAGGCGATAGTTCCAGATCTATCCTGGGGAATGTGTTTCAGTGATGGGGATGCCCCAGATCTGTCCTGGGGAATGTGTTTGGGCGATGGGGAGGTTCTAGATCTATCCTGGGGAATGTGTTTGGGTGATGGGGTGGTCCCAGATCTGTCCAGGGGAATGTGTTTGGGTGATGGGGAGGCGATAGTTCCAGATCTGTATAGGGAATGTGTTTGGGCGATGGGGAGGCGATAGTTCCAGATCTATCCTGGAGAATGTGTTTGGGCGATGGGGTGGTCCCAGATCTGTCCAGGGGAATGTGTTTGGGTGATGGGGAGGCGATAGTTCCAGATCTGTCCTGGGGAATGTGTTTGGGTGATGGGGATGACACAGATCTATCCTGGGGAATGTGTTTGGGCGATGGGGAGGTCCCAGATCTGTCCAGGGGAATGTGTTTGGGCGATGGGGAGGCGATAGTTCCAGATCGGTCCAGGGGAATGCGTTTGGGTGATGGGGATGTCCCAGATCTGTCCAGGGGAATGTGTTTGGGCGATGGGGAGGTCCCAGATCTGTCCTGAGGAATGCGTTTGGGCGATGGGGAGGTTCCAGATCTGTCCAGGGGAATGTGTTTGGGCGATGGGGAGGCGATAGTTCCAGATCTGTCCAGGGGAATGTGTTTGGGCGATGGGGAGGCGATAGTTCCAGATCTATCCTGGGGAATGTGTTTCAGCGATGGGGAGGTCCCAGATCTGTCCTGGGGAATGTGTTTGGGCGATGGGGAGGTCTCAGATCTGTCCTGGGGAATGTGTTTGGGCGATGGGGAGGTTCCAGATCTGTCCTGGGGAATGTGTTTGGGCGATGGGGAGGTCCCAGATCTGTCCTGGGGAATGTGTTTGGGCGATGGGGAGGTCCCAGATCTGTCCTGGGGAATGTGTTTGGGCGATGGGGAGGTTCCAGATCTGTCCAGGGGAATGTGTTTGGGCGATGGGGAGGCGATAGTTCCAGATCTGTCCAGGGGAATGTGTTTGGGCGATGGGGAGGCGATAGTTCCAGATCTATCCTGGGGAATGTGTTTCAGCGATGGGGATGCCCCAGATCTGTCCTGCGGAATGTGTTTGGGTGATGGGGAGGTCCCTGATCTGTCCTAGGAAATGTGTTTGGGGGATGGGGAGGCGATAGTTCCAGATCTATCCTGGAGAATGTGTTTGGGCGATGGGGAGGCGATAGTTCCAGATCTGTCCAGGGGAATGTGTTTTGGCGATGGGGAGGCGATAGTTCCAGATCTGTCCAGGGGAATGTGTTTGGGCGATGGGGAGGTCCCAGATCTGTCCAGGGGAATGTGTTTGGGCGATGGGGAGGTTCCAGATCTGTCCTGGGGAATGTGTTTGGGCGATGGGGAGGCAATAGTTCCAGATCTGTCCAGGGGAATGTGTTTGGGCGATGGGGAGGCGATAGTTCCAGATCTGTCCTGGGGAATGTGTTTGGGCGATGGGGAGGTTCCAGATCTGTCCTGGGGAATGTGTTTGGGCGATGGGGAGGCAATAGTTCCAGATCTGTCCTGGGGAATGTGTTTGGGCGATGGGGAGGTTCCAGATCTGTCCAGCGGAATGCATTTGCGTGATGGGGAGGCGATAGTTCCAGATCAGTCCAGGGGAATGTGTTTGGGCGATGGGGAGGCGATAGTTCCAGATCTGTCCAGGGGAATGTGTTTGGGTGATGGGGAGGCGATAGTTCCAGATCGGTCCAGGGGAATGCGTTTGGGCGATGGGGATGTCCCAGATCTGTCCTGGGGAATGTGTTTGGGCGATGGGGAGGTTCCATATCTTTCCAGGGGAATGTGTTTGGGCGATGGGGAGGCGATAGTTCCAGATCTGTCCAGGGGAATGTGTTTGGGCGATGGGGAGGTTCCAGATCTGTCCAGGGGAATGTGTTTGGGCGATGGGGAGGCGATAGTTCCAGATCTGTCCAGGGGAAAGTGTTTGGGCGATGGGGAGGCGATAGTTCCAGATCTGTCCAGGGGAATGTGTTTGGGCGATGGGGAGGCGATAGTTCCAGATCGGTCCAGGGGAATGCGTTTGGGCGATGGGGATGTCCCAGATCTGTCCTGGGGAATGTGTTTGGGCGATGGGGAGGTTCCAGATCTGTCCTGGGGAATGTGTTTGGGCGATGGGGAGGTCCCAGATCTGTCCTGGGGAATGTGTTTGGGCGATGGGGAGGTCCCAGATCTGTCCTGGGGAATGTGTTTGGGCGATGGGGAGGTTCCAGATCTGTCCAGGGGAATGTGTTTGGGCGATGGGGAGGCGATAGTTCCAGATCTGTCCAGGGGAATGTGTTTGGGCGATGGGGAGGCGATAGTTCCAGATCTATCCTGGGGAATGTGTTTCAGCGATGGGGATGCCCCAGATCTGTCCTGCGGAATGTGTTTGGGTGATGGGGAGGTCCCTGATCTGTCCTAGGGAATGTGTTTGGGGGATGGGGAGGCGATAGTTCCAGATCTATCCTGGAGAATGTGTTTGGGCGATGGGGAGGCGATAGTTCCAGATCTGTCCAGGGGAATGTGTTTTGGCGATGGGGAGGCGATAGTTCCAGATCTGTCCAGGGGAATGTGTTTGGGCGATGGGGAGGTCCCAGATCTGTCCAGGGGAATGTGTTTGGGCGATGGGGAGGTTCCAGATCTGTCCTGGGGAATGTGTTTGGGCGATGGGGAGGCAATAGTTCCAGATCTGTCCAGGGGAATGTGTTTGGGCGATGGGGAGGCGATAGTTCCAGATCTGTCCTGGGGAATGTGTTTGGGCGATGGGGAGGTTCCAGATCTGTCCAGGGGAATGTGTTTGGGCGATGGGGAGGTTCCAGATCTGTCCAGCGGAATGCATTTGCGTGATGGGGAGGCGATAGTTCCAGATCGGTCCAGGGGAATGCGTTTGGGCGATGGGGATGTCCCAGATCTGTCCTGGGGAATGTGTTTGGGCGATGGGGAGGTTCCAGATCTTTCCAGGGGAATGTGTTTGGGCGATGGGGAGGCGATAGTTCCAGATCTGTCCAGGGGAATGTGTTTGGGCGATGGGGAGGTTCCAGATCTGTCCAGGGGAATGTGTTTGGGCGATGGGGAGGCGATAGTTCCAGATCTGTGCAGGGGAAAGTGTTTGGGCGATGGGGAGGCGATAGTTCCAGATCTGTCCAGGGGAATGTGTTTGGGCGATGGGGAGGCGATAGTTCCAGATCGGTCCAGGGGAATGCGTTTGGGCGATGGGGATGTCCCAGATCTGTCCTGGGGAATGTGTTTGGGCGATGGGGAGGTTCCAGATCTTTCCAGGGGAATGTGTTTGGGCGATGGGGAGGCGATAGTTCCAGATCTGTCCAGGGGAATGTGTTTGGGCGATGGGGAGGTTCCAGATCTGTCCAGGGGAATGTGTTTGGGCGATGGGGAGGCGATAGTTCCAGATCTGTCCAGGGGAATGTGTTTGGGCGATGGGGAGGCGATAGTTCCAGATCTGTCCAGGGGAATGTGTTTGGGCGATGGGGAGGCGATAGTTCCAGATCTATCCTGGGGAATGTGTTTCAGTGATGGGGATGCCCCAGATCTGTCCTGGGGAATGTGTTTGGGCGATGGGGAGGTTCTAGATCTATCCTGGGGAATGTGTTTGGGTGATGGGGAGGTCCCTGATCTGTATAGGGAATGTGTTTGGGCGATGGGGAGGCGATAGTTCCAGATCTGTCCAGGGGAATGTGTTTGGGCGATGGGGAGGTTCCAGATCTGTCCAGGGGAATGTGTTTGGGCGATGGGGAGGCGATAGTTCCAGATCTGTCCAGGGTAATGTGTTTGGGCGATGGGGAGGCGATAGTTCCAGATCTGTCCAGGGGAATGTGTTTGGGCGATGGGGAGGCGATAGTTCCAGATCGGTCCAGGGGAATGCGTTTGGGCGATGGGGATGTCCCAGATCTGTCCTGGGGAATGTGTTTGGGCGATGGGGAGGTTCCAGATCTGTCCAGGGGAATGTGTTTGGGCGATGGGGAGGCGATAGTTCCAGATCTGTCCAGGGGAATGTGTTTGGGCGATGGGGAGGCGATAGTTCCAGATCTGTCCAGGGGAATGTGTTTGGGCGATGGGGAGGCGATAGTTCCAGATCTATCCTGGGGAATGTGTTTCAGTGATGGGGATGCCCCAGATCTGTCCTGGGGAATGTGTTTGGGCGATGGGGAGGTTCTAGATCTATCCTGGGGAATGTGTTTGGGTGATGGGGAGGTCCCTGATCTGTATAGGGAATGTGTTTGGGCGATGGGGAGGCGATAGTTCCAGATCTATCCTGGAGAATGTGTTTGGGCGATGGGGTGGTCCCAGATCTGTCCAGGGGAATGTGTTTGGGTGATGGGGATGACACAGATCTATCCTGGGGAATGTGTTTGGGCGATGGGGAGGTCCCAGATCTGTCCAGGGGAATGTGTTTGGGCGATGGGGAGGCGATAGTTCCAGATCGGTCCAGGGGAATGCGTTTGGGTGATGGGGATGTCCCAGATCTGTCCAGGGGAATGTGTTTGGGCGATGGGGAGGTCCCAGATCTATCCTGAGGATTGTGTTTGGGTGATGGGGAGGCGATAGTTCCAGATCTGTCCAGGGGAATGTGTTTGTGCGATGGGGAGGCCATAGTTCCAGATCTGTCCAGGGGAATGCGTTTGGGCGATGGGGAGGTCCCAGATCTGTCCTGGTGAATGTGTTTGGGCGATGGGGAGGCGATAGTTCCAGATCTGTCCAGAGGAATGTGTTTGGGCGATGGGGAGGCGATAGTTCCAGATCTGTCCTGGGGAATGCGTTTGGGCGATGGGGAGGTCCCAGATCTGTCCTGAGGAATGTGTTTGGGTGATGGGGAGGTCCCAGATCTGTCCAGGGGAATGTGTTTGGGCAATGGGGAGGCGATAGTTCCAGATCTGTCCAGGGGAATGTGTTTGGGCGATGGGGAGGCGATAGTTCCAGATCTGTCCTGGGGAATGCGTTTGGGTGATGGGGAGGCCATAGTTCCAGATCTGTCCTGGGGAATGCGTTTGGGCGATGGGGAGGTCCCAGATCTGTCCAGGGGAATGTGTTTGGGTGATGGGGAGGCCATAGTTCCATATCTGTCCTGGGGAATGCGTTTGGGCGATGGGGATGTCCCAGATCTGTCCAGGGGAATGCGTTTGGGCGATGGGGAGGTCCCAGATCTGTCCAGGGGAATGCGTTTGGGCGATGGGGAGGTCCCAGATCTGTCCAGGGGAATGCGTTTGGGCGATGGGGAGGTCCCAGATCTGTCCAGGGGAATGTGTTTGGGTGATGGGGATGTCCCAGATCTGTCCAGGGGAATTTGTTTGGGTGATGGGGATGTCCCAGATCTGTCCAGGGGAATTTGTTTGGGCGATGGGGATGTCCCAGATCTGTCCAGGGGAATTTGTTTGGGTGATGGGGATGTCCCAGATCTGTCCAGGGGAATTTGTTTGGGCGATGGCGAGGTCCCAGATCTGTCCAGGGGAATGTGTTTGGGCGATGGGAAGGTCCCAGATCTGTCCAGGGGAATGTGTTTGGGCGATGGCGAGGTCCCAGATCTGTCCAGGGGAATGTGTTTGGGCTGTACTGAATACTGTCCATAATGCGGTCTTCAAAAAATACACAACTGAGGGGCTTGGGGTAGGAGTGAGGAGAATAAAGCATGAAATGAGACTGAGTTGGGATTGATACTGTAATTAGGGGAATTCTGTATTGTTAATTGCTGAGAGCTTAATATTGTGGAGAGGCTGAGTGAAGATGCAGCAGAGTCAGCGATTCCTGGCGTGCTGTGGCCTGCTGCTCAAAGTACCTTTTACAGGTTGAGTTATTGCCACTGAATTCCATCATGTTCAGCATGTGCTTCTGGCGCTCTGCCTCCTCTCTGCTGCTTCCCAGGACTGTCACACAGGAGCAGTGCTGGATCGATGCACAAGCTAAGTTAGCTACAATTCAGATCCACATTATGAGGGAGCCCGAAATATGAAAAGAAATGATGGGGAGAAAAGACTCTGTGAAATGTGACAGAAGTATACTTGTATAGAATCATAGAATCCCGACAGTACAGAAGGAGGCCATTCGGCCCATCGAGTCTGCACCCACCCTTCGAAAGACCACCCTACCTAGGCCCAATCCCCCTCCCTATTCCTCCAACTCCAGCCAAAGGGGCAATTTAGCGTGGCCAATCCACCCAATCTTTGGACTGTGGGAAGAAACCGTAAAAAACTGGAGACGAATACAGTGTTAAAAACCCCTGTAATGTAATCTGCGATAGAGCTGTCTTCAGAATATCTTGTGTAGCGGCATCAGGGCCTGGTCCTTCTCTCCTTGACTCATGGTCAACACATATCATATTCAAATATGTATGTTGTATTTTTTAACTTCTCCTTTACTTGCAAACATAAAGGATTGAGTTCAAAGAAGGTTTAATTGTCTCATCATCCTTGAGTGACTTGTGAATTGTGGTATGAGGAGTGCTTGAGGACTCTGGGTCTGTACTCGTTGGAGTTTAGAAGGATGAGTGGGGATCTTATTGAAACTTACAGGATACTGCGAGGCCTGGATAGAGTGGATGTGGAGAGGATGTTTCCACTTGTAGGAAAAACTAGAACCAGAGGACACAATCTCAGACTAAAGGGACCATCCTTTAAAACAGAGATGAGGAATTTCTTCAGCTAGAGGGCGGTGAATCTGTGGAACTCTTTGCCGCAGAAGGCTGTGGAGGCCAAATCACTGAGTGTCTTTCAGACAGAGATAGATAGGTTCTTGATTAATAAGGGGGGCAGGAGTTATGGGGAGAAGGCAGGAGAATGGGGATGAGAGAATATCAGCCATGATTGAATGGCGGAGCAGACTCGATGGGCCGAGTGGCCTAATTCAGCTTCTGTGTCTTATGGTCTTATGGTTGTGGTATTGATCGTGCATCAATGGTTAAAAATGAACACTTTTGAAATTGATGCCAGAAGAGAAAAAATCAGCAGCAGCTTGAAGGGTGAATTAAACGCTGACCGAACGTTAACAGTTATTTACTGTAAATAAAGGAGTGACCTCAAACTCAAGAGGGTCAGCTAGGCTCACAACAACAAACATCCTCAACTTCTACTCCGAAGACAATACAGATGTGAATGTGACTGAGAACGCTACAGAGCTGCAAATCCCAGCTGACGGGAATAGATACACTCAGTCCAAAGATCTTGGTCTCCGGGGTGTCTTGACTGAGGATGATATTTCATTCTGGCCACACAGGTCCCTCAGAGTGTCAATATTGGATCAGCCAATTTAAGAAATCAAAGCTGTCAATCAGGGAAGGCACGGTGGTACAGTGGTTAGCACTGCTGCATCACAGCACCAGGGACCTGGGTTCGATTCTGGCCTTGGGTGACTATCTGTGTGCACGTTCTCCCCGTGTCTGCGTGGGTTTCACCCCACAGTCCAGAAGATGTGTATGTTAGTTGAGGTTACAGAGATATGGTAGGGGATTGAGCCTAGGTCGGGTGTTCTTTCAGAGTGTCTGAGCAGACGTGATGGGACAAATGGCCTCCTTCTGCACTGTAGAGATTCTATTCATTCTTCTGTGGAAAAGCCAAATTAGGGAGGGTCTCGTGCTGTGAGTGCGGGAGAGCCTCTGTTTCCGAGAGGCTCTACTTATCTTTTTTATTTTATTCGAGTGCACATCCCATAATGACTTATTTTGGGGATTGTCTTGCGCTATGTCCCTGGTTGGATTTTGGCGATGAGCTGAGTTAAATCAGAGAGAACCCCTATTTGATTGAGGTGGTCGGGGGCGGCTGGGGTGGGGCCGAGCTGGCAGGGTGAACGCGCCGAGACATCGGCAGTGCAGTCAGCATCAGAGTGATGTCTGCCATTGCCAATGATGTTTTGGACGATGATGTCGGGCTCCGTGGTGCAGGTTTTTGGTACTCACTTTGATGAACTGCGAAATATCCTTGAGAAAATAGTGGAAGCACAGGAGAGAATCCTGTTTTTTGAGAGAGCATTTCCCTGGCGGGGGCTCGCCTGCATGGTGTGTTGTTTATTCTGACTGACTCAGGGAATGTTTGTGTGCCTGGTCTCCAGCGAGGAGTGGGGGAGAGTTCCTGACTGAGTTTGAGAATTGGCTGCCTGCCTTTCGGGATCTCGGTTTTAGGGCTGGGCCTTTCAGGTTTGATGGAGCACATTACGTCCGGTCCTCGAGGCCTGGGCTCGGTTGGAGACCCCGACCACTGGTCTTTTGTTGTGTTGTCCTCGATGCTCATCGTGAGGGGTTGGGGGCGGCTGTGTCGTCACCCCAGCTGGGGCAGAAGTTCCTCGCTGCCTGGACGTTTGGGCATTGGCATCGCGGAGGTGATGGCGCTGCGTTCGATGGAACGTTTAGGGATCCTGAGGGTATTTTAACGATCATGTCATGATTTTGGTCTTTCCAAGCGATGTGGATAATGTTATTGTCCCACAGGTCATCAATAATCCAGGACTTTATTCCCTTGTGATTATGCCGTTGATTTTATGTTACTGTCTTTTCTCCTGACAAGGTTGTGCGATATTCAAGCACGAGGATATGGGTAGCACAAGTGGATAACACTGTGGCTTCACAGCGCCTGGGTCCCAGGTTCGATTCCCCGCCGGGTCACTGTCTGTGTGGAGTCTGCACGTTCTCCCCGTGTGTGCGTGGGTTTCCTCCGGGTGCTCCCGTCCCTCCCACATCCAAAGACGTGCAGGTTAGGTGGATTGGCCATGTTAAATTGCCCATAGTGAACAAAAAAGGTTAGGAGGGGTTACGGGGATAGGGTGGAAGTGAGGGTCGGTGCAGACTCGATGGGCCGAATGGCCTCCTTCTGCATTGTATGTTCTATTAAAAAAAGAGGCCGAGGGTCGCCTCAAATCCTGTTTTGGCAAAAATATATCAAGTCAGTAAAGTGATGTGGTTTGTGCACAGTCTTGCCCCTTTTCTACGTGCTATTTTGGACACCCCGTTACTCATTTATAGAGTGGAACCCGGTGTGGTTGGATTTGTTTATTGTCACGTGGACCGAGGACATGGACCAATAGCAGTGTCCTGGTCCTTTTCATCCTGAGAGCCCCTGCTCCGGGTAGCTTTCTTTTTCTTAGGTTAGTTTGATGGGAGGTGCTGATCGCACTGACTGTAATTCAAAACTATTGTAAGAATATTAGACTCGGAGAGATTTATAACACCATTGAAAAGGCCCATTGCGTCTGCGCCAGTCAAAAACAGCCACCTAACTATTCTAATCCCATTTTCCAGCACTTGACCTGTCTGCCCTGGGATCGCAAATGCACATCTAAATACTGTTTAAATGAATTGAAAAATGAAAATCGCTTATTGTCACAAGTAGGCTTCAAAAGAAATTATTGTGAAAAGCCCCTAGTCGCCACATTCCGGCGCCTGTTCGGGGAGGCTGTTACGGGAATCGAACCGTGCTGCTGGCCTGCCTTGGTCTGCTTTCAAAGCCAGCGATTTATCCCTGTGTTAAACAGCCCCTATCTAAATGTTCTGAGGGTCTCTGCCTCCACCCTCCTTTCAGTCAGCGAGTTCCAGACTCCCTCCACCCTCAGGCACCGGAAACGACGACGGCAAACCCAGCCCTGCCGACCCTGCAAACTCCTCCTCACTAACATCTGGGAGCTTGTGCCAAAGTTGGGAGAGCTTCTCAGAGTATCCCAGAGTGCTAAAAGCGATGGCTAGGGAAATTGCAAATGCACTAGTGATAATTTACCAAAATTCACTAGACTCTGGGGTGGTCCCGGCGGATTGGAAATTAGCAAACGTGACACCACTGTTTAAAAAAGGAGGTAGGCAGAAAGCGGGTAATTATAGGCCAGTGACCTTAACTTCGGTAGTAGGGAAGATGCTGGAATCTATCATCAAGGAAGAAATAGCGAGGCATCTGGATGGAAATTGTCCCATTGGGCAGACGCAGCATGGGTTCATAAAGGGCAGGTCGTGCCTAACTAATTTAGTGGAATTTTTTGAGGACATTACCAGTGTGATAGATAACGGGGAGCCAATGGATGTGGTATATCTGGATTTCCAGAAAGCCTTTGACAAGGTGCCACACAAAAGGTTGCTGCATAAGATAAAGATGCATGGCATTAAGGGGAAAGTAGTAGCATGGATAGAGGATTGGTTAATCCCCACCCCGCCCCTACATGGCACCTGCACCCCCTCCCCCTTCACCGACCCACAGGAATGAAGCTCCAGAAGATACACTTCCGGAGTCCACGTCTGTGCCCGCACCGGTGACTTCACTACCCATGCCCGCACGGATGAGTTCGACACCAGGGCCAGCTGCGATACCAGAGCTTCGGCGATCACAGCGCACGATCCGTGCGCTGGACAGGCTGAACTTATGAACCCTTCACCCCCGCCGGGCTTCATTTTTTAACAGGGGGTGAATGTGGTGAACGTTTTGCAGGAACCATTCACCATGTATCTAACTGTATCACGCTGTTGCCCATTTGGGCTCCACCAATGGACCATTGTAAGGTATTACCTGTAATGTATCATGTTGGTGCCTTGTAGGCTCCGCCCCTGGCTCCACCCCTTGAGGGGAGCTATAAAGAGCAGTAGCCCTGTAGGTGGCTCTCACTAGCAGACCAGTCGCAGGCAGGCACTGTTGTAGTTGATGAAAGCTACAGTTTACTTCTACTCTTGGTTTCGCGTGAATTGATGGTCGCATCAAAACCAACTTGAAGAAAAAGAGCAATCACATATGAAAATATTGCAAACAATTTTTCATTTTTGTTTGACATAGATGTCTCGGAAAAACTGCTGTGAGAAGGTGTAAACTTTCTGATTTAAAAAAAAAACTATCCTGACAATGTTGATAACCTCGTTGGAGAAATAAAGCACTTCCAAATTGATATCAAGGAAAATTATTCCGATAAAGGAACATTATGTCACCAGGACCTGGATGAAGTTATCATCCAAGATAAAATTCAGTTGGCTTTCCTTGATGCAGAAGCAATATCGTAGCTCTTTCTGAGTCTAATGGTAACAAACTTCTGAAGGGAAAGGTCATTTCTGCAGCTGAAGAACATCAAGAATGATGTGCAGTTAACAATGCTGTGAGAAAGACTGACTATATGAGGGGCGGCACAGTGGCTAGCCCTGCTGCCTCACAGCCCCAGGGACCCGGGTTCAATTCCGGCCTCGGGTGACTGTGTGGAGTTCGCACTTCCTCTCTGTGCCTGCGTGGGTTTCCTCTGGTTGCTCCGGTTTCCTCCCACAGTCCAAAGATGTGCAGGCTAGGTGGATTGGCCATGATAAATTGCCCCCTAATGTCCAAACAATTAGGTAGGTTTATGGGGATAGGGTGGAGGTATGGGCTTAATTAGAGTGCTCTTTCCAAGGATCGGCGCAGACTTGATGGGCCGAATGGCCTCCTTCTGCACTGTAAGGATTCTATGATTCTCAGAATTCTGTGCATTGTTAGGAAAACCAATGTAATTTTAAGGAATTTAAGGTATTGGTAAACATTATAAATAAGGTATAGTTTTAAGTGCTTAGAGAGGGTTATGGCATGAGGAGTAAATAGAAATGGCAGGGGTTGCTTAGCAACTGGAGGCCCTTGTAAGGCTAAAAAAGGCTGAATTTTTTGGCAGTTGGCGGCAGGACCTCGGAGTGAACATCTTTCAACTCTGCCAGAAGAAAGACTGAACAAGACGGAAACTGCAAAGAGGCAGGCCTCCTAAAGTCCAAATTAAAATCCACATAACCAGGGAATTGGGACAGAAAGAATGTTTAAGACGTCTAGATTTAAGTGAACAGAGACCAAGTATTGTTCAGAAGAATTCAATGAAGGGTAAACAAAGTGTTCTGTATTAAAGAGACAATTGCAGTAACCAGATTTAACGTGGGACAGCAGCTTCAAAGGTAAATCAAACGTCTAATGCCATTTTAATGCAGTCTGCGAATCGGGAGTTAAAGCAATTGTGAGCACTTTGCACAGCAGTCAAGACAAACAAATCCTAAAGGCGGCTAGATATAGCACTTGGGGAGAAAGCAGGATTAGGCTATTGAGTTGGATGATCAGGCATGATCGTGATGAATGGCGGAGCAGGCTCGAAGGGCCAAAAGGCCTCCTCCTGCTCCTATCTTCTGTGGATCTATGTAAAGGAGTTGCTGTAAAATCCTGGACTGGATTTGCTATTAAAAGTGGAGTGGAAGCTTTGTTTAAGCATGTCATTTGTAAAACCTGGACTGGATTCTGGAATGCAGACCTCTAAGGAAAATCATAATTATGAGAGAGTTTAAACCGTGTTTTTGGGTGTGGAGTTTGGAAACTCTCATGTGACAATCACCAGGAGGAGTCTGAGGAGACGTCCACAGACATTCACTTGGGGTTTATCATTTGATGACATCATCAGTGACTTTGTGGCCCAAAATCTGGAAAAAAAAAAGTTTGAATGTTTTGCAGGTTGTATTTCGCTTCTATTTAAGAATGATGTGGAGATGCCGCCGTTGGACTGGGGTGAGCACAGTACGAAGTCTTACAACACCAGGTTAAAGTCCAACAGGTTTGTTTGCGATGTCACTAGCTTTCGGAGCGCTGCTCCTTCTTCATTTACCTGAGGCAGGATCAATGCTCCGAAAGCTAGTGTTTGAAATAAACCTGTTGGACTTTAACCTGGTGTAAGGCTTCTTACTCTATTTAAGAAGTGCTGATCTGTGGTCTTGTATCTTGCTGCAGATTAAAAGTTTTCACACATACCAATTCAGGAGCCTGTAAATATTTCACAACGCAAATAGACTTGTGCAAGATATTGTTTGAGTTATTTGTTTCTCATTGGGCCTCGCCCATGTATATGTGTCAGTATAATTCTTTAATATTTCTATTTTCATTGTCCTTGCTGTTACACTAATACTCCTTTTTGGCAATGCTCTGAAGCTTGACTTAGCGTAAAGCCTCAGAATGCCCTGCTCAGGGGGGAGTCAGAGAGTGTCATTGGCTGGATGGGACAGGATTCTGCTAATGACCTTCTCCAGGATAACATCAGCTGTACAGGTTACCACCTGACATGCTGATACAACTATTGTGGGAGGAGCACTGGATGCAGAATACAGCTCTTTCAGCTGGTCCAGGAAAGGGTGGCTTTCCATCCCAGCTCGAAGACACTTCATCAAGTGAACTGAGAAATGTGCCCTGAGATCGGACTCTGAGCGTGTTGCTCTTTCAGAGTCTGTCTGAATTGTTGTGTGTGAGCAGAGCTTGCAGTTAGTTTCCTTTTCATCTGGTGCAGTCATTGTGTTTTCTCAAAGAAGTGTGTGTTAGAGGCCCCTCTTGCCCTGCACTTGGCCACATCCCCCTCGCCCGCTTGCCCATCCTCGCCCTGCGCCCGACCTGCCCAAGCTCGATCTGCTTCCCCCCGCACCTGACTTTCCTCTCACGCCCAACCCCCTGTGCCCTCTTGCCCCGTGCTCTACTTGTCCTGCGCCCGACCTGCTCACCCTGTGCCCCACCTGCCCTGTGCCCCATGCCTTCCCTGCCCCCCTCGCCCCACCTGCCCTGTGCCCCATGCCTTCCCTGTCCCCTGGATGTCCTTGTTCACAATTCACTAAAGGTTGACATGTCGGTGCAGTAGGGAGGGTAACCGGTGGCCTTCCTCACAAAGGGGTTTGAGCACAAGACTACAGACCTGCAGCTATGTGCAGCCTGGATGAAACCACACCTGACACATTGTGCACAGTTTTGATCTCTTTAACTAAGGAAAGGTATACTTGCCAAAGCGGGAGTGTACCAGAGGTTCACCAGACTCATACCTGGAATGGGATGCTCAGGAGAGATTGAGGAATCTGGGTCTGCATTCCCGAGAGTTCTGAAGAATGAGAGGTGATCTAATTGAAACTTGGAAAATGACCGGGCTCGGCAGACTGATGCTGGAAGGATGGTTCCCCTGGCGGAGAAGCAGGGTCAGAATCGGGGGCAGACCATTGAAGACCGAGATGAGGAGGAATTTAATCACTCCACGAATGGTGAATCGTTGGAATTCTCTACCTAGAGGACAGTGAAAGCTCAGTCATTGAGATGGTTCAAAACAGAAATGGCTGGATTTCTGTCACCAAGGGGGGAAATGTGGGAAAATGGCACAGAGGTAGATGATCAGGCATCTAATTGACTGGTAGAGCAGGCTCAATGGGCTGAATGGCCTACTCCTGTGAAAGGAGTGCTGCACTGTCAGAGGGTCAGTACTGAGGGAGTGCTGCACTGTCAGAGGGTCAGTACTGAGGGAGTGCTGCACTGTCAGAGGGTCAGTACTGAGGGAGTGTCGCACTGTCAGAGGGTCAGTACTGAGGGAGTGCCGCACTGTCAGAGGGTCAGTACTGAGGGAGTGCTGCACTGTCAGAGGGTCAGTACTGAGGGAGTGCCGCTCTGTCAGAGGGTCAGTACTGAGGGAGTGCCGCACTGTCAGAGGGTCAGTACTGAGGGAGTGCTGCACTGTCAGAGGGTCAGTACTGAGGGAGTGCTGCACTGTCAGAGGGTTAGTACTGAGGGACTGCCGCACTGTCAGAGGGTCAGTACTGAGGGAGTGCCGCACTGTCAGAGGGTCAGTACTGAGGGAGTGCTGCACTGTCAGAGGGTTAGTACTGAGGGACTGCCGCACTGTCAGAGGGTCAGTACTGAAGGAGTGCTGCACTGTTAGAGGGTCAGTACTGAGGGAGTGCCGCACTGTCAGAGGGTCACTACTGAGGGATTGCTGCACTGTCAGAGGGTTAGTACTGAAGGAGTGCTGCATTGTCAGAGAGTCAGTGCTGAGGGTGTGCCGCACTGTCAGAGGGTCAGTGCTGAGGGAGCACTGCACTGTCAGAGGGTCAGTACTGAGGGAGTGCTGCACTGTCAGAGGGTTAGTACTGAGGGACTGCCGCACTGTCAGAGAGTCAGTGCTGAGGGTGTGCCGCACTGTCAGAGGGTTAGTGCTGAGGGAGTGCTGCACTGTCAGAGGGTCACTACTGAGGGAGTGCTGCACTGTCAAGAGGGTCAGTACAGAGGGAGTGCTGCACTGTCAGAGGGTCAGTACTGAGGGAATGCCGCACTGTCAGAGGGTCACTACTGAGGGAGTGCTGCACTGTCAAGAGGGTCAGTACTGAGGGAGTGCTGTACTGTCAGAGGGTCGGTACTGAGGGAGTACTGAGGGAGTGCTGCACTGTCAAGAGGGTCAGTACTGAGGGAGTGCTGCACTGTCAGAGGGTCAGTACTGAGGGAGTGCCGCACTGTAAGAGGATCAGTACTGAGGAAGTGCCGCTCTGTCAGAGGGTCAGTATTGAGGGATTGCGACACTGTCAGAGGGTCAGTACTGAGGGAGTGCCGCACTGTCAGAGGGTCAGTACTGAAGGAGTGCTGCACTGTCAGAGGGTCAGTACTGAGGGAGTGCTGCACTGTCAGAGGGTCACTACTGTGGGAGTGCTGCACTGTCAAAGGGTCAGGACTGAGGGAGTGCTGCACTGTCAGAGGGTCAGTACTGAGGGAGTGCTGCACTGTCAGAGGGTCAGTACTGAGGGAGTGCCGCACTGTCAGAGGGTCAGCACTGAGGGAGTGCCGCACTGTCAGAGGGTCAGTACTGAGGGAGTGCTGCACTGTCAGAGAGTCAGTACTGAGGGAGTGCCGCACTGTCAGAGGGTCAGTACTTGCTGTACACTAGTCGAGGAAAAGTCCTTTTGAGGTTATTTCAGATCTGCCCCCTGAAATTGTTATCTTTCTTCAATCCAAAAATGAGGTGTATAGCGAGCTGTCCAGTGATGCTTTGTCGCTGGGCATGGAGGGCATAAGCGCAAAGTTGGACGGGCTGAATCGTGAACTGCAGGGTAGGGACAGAGACCAGTCGCCATGGTCAGGGCAGTGAATGTGTTCAAGTTGAAACTGGGCCTGTGGTCCTCCCAGTTAAACAACAATTTTGAGCACTTCCCAAATCTGGAGAAAAGCCAACATCAAGTCAAACAGAAGGGATTCCATCCAAAATAATTGTGTGATCACTGAACAAATTGGAAAACGAATAGAACCGCCAATTTCAGGAGGTGGGCAAGACGGAACAGATTACTGTTTGTGTCACATTCTTTTCTTCAAGTGGACATTGGAGAACTGCGATCAGAGTTTTAGCAGGTGTTTGAATGAAGCAGTGGACTTGACATGGAAATCATCACCATGCAAAATGGCACAGAGCTGAAGGCTCGGTCAGGGGGCTATTAGGAAAAGAAAGGTAGTTTGAAGGGATTTATATTTGTATTGGTACAATACATACGGCAGACGCCTTTTGTTTGCTCGCTGGCTGCTGCAGAAATTTGGGTTGGAAAAGATCTATGAAAGAAATTAGAAATACATCAGTGCCACTCAACAGCCCTGGACACATCAAGACTGACTATTGCAGCCTCTGAGGTAAGAGCTGCCTTCTTAACCCCCGGAAAGCGATGGGCCCGATGGAGTCCCTGAGTGAGCACTCCGAGCCTGCGCAGACCAGCTGGCGAGTGTATTCGCAGATATCTCCACCACCTCACTTCTTCGCTCTGAGGTCCCCACCGCCTTCAAAAAGTCCACCATAATACCAGTACCAAAGAAGGTAGCCTGTCTCAATGACGACCGACCGGTGGCCCTGACCTCATGAAATGCTTCGAGTGGCTAGTCATGAGACGGATCAACGGCAGTATCCCAGACGGTCTCGATCTACTGCAGTTTGCCTATCGCTGCAACCGGTCCACAGCAGATGCTATCTCCCTGGCCCTACAATCAACACTCAAACACCTCAACAACAAGGACACTTATGTAAGACTGCTGTTCATCAACTACAGCTCCGCCTTCAACACCATTATCCCAACAAGACTAATAACCAAACTCCGCAACCTTGGACTTGACCCCTCCCTGTGTAGCTGGATCCTTGACTTCCTCACCAACAGACCGCAATCTGTCAGGATAGGTAACAGCACCTCCTCCACAATAGTCCTCAACACAGGGGCCCCGCAAGGATGTGTGCTCAGTTCTCTACTCCCTATACACAGACGACTGTGTGGCAAGATTTAACACCAACTCAATCTATAAGTTTGTATATGATACAACTATGGTGGGTCATATCTCAAACAACGTCGAATTAGACGACAGAAGAGAGATAGTGATTGGTTGCATGGTGTACCGAAAAATACCTATCTCTAAATGTCAGCAAAACCAAGGAACTGGTCATCGACTTAAGGAAGCGTAGCGCAACACACACCTCTCGTCTGAATCAATGGCTCCGAAGCGGAGATGGTTGATAGCTTTAAGTTCCTGCGGGGTCACCATCACCAACAGTCTGTCCTGGTCCACTCACGTTGATGCAACAGTCAAGAAAGCCGAACAAAGTCGCTACTTCCTACAGAAGCTAAAGAAATTCGACATGTCTGCATCGACTCTCACAAACATCTACAGATGTACGATAGAGAGCATCCTATCCGGCTGCATCACAGCTTGGTATGGCAACTGCTCGGTCCAAGATCGCCAGAAGCAGCAAAGTGTGGTGAACTCAGCCCAACGCATGACACGAGCTTGCCACCCCCACATTGATTCTGTCTACACCTCCCGCTGCCTCAGGAAGGCAAACAGCATTATCAGAGATCCCTCCCACCCAGGCATTGCCTTCTTCCAGACCCTTCCATCAGGCAGAAAGTACAGAAGTCTGAAGTCCCGCACATCCAGACCTAGGAACAGCTTCTTCCCCACAGCTACTAAACTCCTCAACAACTCCCCCTCGGACTGATCCGTTCCCTGTGAGAAATGTATTCACGACGCCCTATGCTGCTCTTGCTCATGTATCTGCTTTGTTTGGCCCCTTGTTCCGCACTGTAACCAATCACTGTTTGAAAATGAAAAAATGAAAATCGTTTATTGTCACAAGTAGGCTTAAAATGAAGTTACTGTGAAAAGCCCCTAGTCGCACATTCTGGTGTCTGTTTGGGTACGGGAATTGAACCATGCTGCTGGCCTGCCTTGGTTTGCTTTAAAAGCCAGCGATTTAGCCCTGTGCTAAACACCCCCTGTATCCCCTGTTTGTCGATGTACTTTGTCGATTCCTGACTCAGTAAGTAGATAGGCCAACGAGAGGCGAGGCCATTTTGGATTTGGTACTGGGTAATGAACCAGGACAGGTGTTAGATTTGGAGGTAGGTGAGCACTTTGGTGATAGTGACCACAATTCGATTACGTTTACTTTAGTGATGGGAAGGGATTGGTATATGCCGCAGGGCAAGAGTTTTTTCTGGGGGAAAGGCAATTATGATGCGATGAGGCAAGACTGAGGATGCATCGGATGGAGAGGAAAACTGCAGGGGATGGGCACAATGGGAATATGGAGCTTGTTCAAGGAACAGCTACTGCGTGTCCTTGATAAGTATGTACCTGTCAGGCAGGGAGGAAGTGGTCCAGCAAGGGAACCGTGGTTTACTAAAGTAGTTGAATCACTTGTCAAGAGGAAGAGGGAGGCTTACGTAAAGGTGAGACATGAAGGTTCAGTTAGGGCGCTCGAGAGTTACAAGTTAGCTAGGAAGGACCTAAAGAGAGAGCTAAGAAGAGCCAGAAGGGGACATGAAAAGTCTTTGGCAGGTAGGATCAAGGATAACCCCAAAGCTTTCTATAGATATGTCAGGAATAAACGAATGACTAGGGTAAGAGTAGGGCCAGTCAAGGACAGTAGCGGGAAGTTGTGCTTGGAGTCCGAGGAGATAGGAGAGGTGCTAAGTGAATATTTTTCGTCAGTATTCACACAGGAAAAAGATAATGTTGTTGAGGAGAATACTGAGATTCAGGCTACTAGACTAGAAGGGCTTGAGGTTCATAAGGAGGAGGTGTTAGCAATTCTGGAAAGTGTGAAAATAGATAAGTCCCCTGGGCCGGATGGGATTTATCCTAGAATTCTCTGGGAAGCTAGGGAGGAGATCGCTGAGCCTTTGGCTTTTATCTTTAAGTCATCTTTGTCTACAGGAATAGTGCCAGAAGACTGGAGGATAGCAAATGTTGTCCCCTTGTTCAAGAAGGGAAGTAGAGACAACGCCGGTAACTATAGACCAGTGAGCCTTACTTCTGTTGTGGGCAAAATCTTGGAAAGGTTTATAAGAGATAGGATGTATAATCATCTGGAAAGGAATAGATCATAGAATTTACAGTGCAGAAGGAGGCCATTCAGCCCATCGAGTCTGCATCAGCTCTTGGAAAGAGCACCCTACTCAAGGTCAACACCTCCACCCTATCCCCATAACCCAATAACCCCACCCAACACTAAGGGCAATTTTTGACACTAAGGCAATTTATTATGGCCAATCCACCTAACCTGCACATCTTTGATTAGAGATAGTCAACACGGTTTTGTGAAGGGTAGGTCGTGCCTCACAAACCTTATTGAGTTCTTTGAGAAGGTGACCAAACAGGTGGATGAGGGTAAAGCAGTTGATGTGGTGTATATGGATTTCAGTAAAGCATTTGATAAGGTTCCCCACGGTAGGCTACTGCGGAAAATACAGAGGCTGGGGATTGAGGGTGATTTCGCAGTTTGGATCAGAAATTGGCTAGCTGGAAGAAGACAAAGGGTGGTGTTTTTTAAAAAAAAAATGTTTATTCAAACTTTCCAACAAAATTTTTAACAAACCCCCCGCACCCATAACAAAAAGAAAGAAACACAAACACAACAGTCAAAAATTATACAAAACTTATACATTGGGTTTCCCCCATATACAGTAACCCCCCCATATGACATTCAAAGGTACCCATAATGAAGCCCCCCCACCCACCCGAATTCCCCCCCCGAAAGAGACACCCCCCCCTCCCCCCCCACCCTTGGGTTGCTGCTGCTGCTGACCTCTGCCTAACGCTCCGCGAGATAGTCTAGGAACGGTTGCCACCGCCTGAGGAACCTCTGCACAGACCCTCGTAAGGCAAACTTTATCCTCTCCAGCTTAATGAACCCTGCCATGTAATTTATCCAGGCTTCCACACTGGGGGGCTTCGTGTCCTGCCATAGTAGCAAAATCCTCCGCCGGGCTACCAGGGACGCAAAGGCCAGGATACCGGCCTCTTTCGCCTCCTGCGCTCCCGGCTCGTCCGTTACCCCAAATAGTGCCAACCCCCAACTCGGCTTGACCTGGACTTTCACCACCTTGGACATAGTCCTCGCGAAACCCCTCCAGAACCCATCCAGTGCCGGGCACGACCAGAACATGTGGACGTTATTCGCCGGGCTCCCTGAGCACCTCCCACATCTGTCCTCCACCCCAAAGAACCTACTCGACCTCGCCCCTGTCATATGCGCTCTGTGAGTAACTTTGAATTGTATTAGGCTGAGCCTGGCGCAAGAGGAGGAAGAGTTAACCCTACTCAGGGCATCAGCCCACAGACCCTCACCTATCTCCTCCCCAAGCTCCTCCTCCCACTTGCCCTTTAACTCCTCCACCGAGGCCGCCTCCTCTTCTTTCAGCTCCTGGTAGATCGTCGAAACCCTGCCTTCTCCAACCCATACACCCGAAATCACCCTGTCCTGAGTCCCCTGTGCCGGAAGCAGCGGGAATTCCCTCACCTGCCGCCTCACAAACGCCCTCGCTTGCATGTACCTGAAAGCATTTCCCGGGGGTAGCCCAAACTTCTCCAGCGCCCCTAGGCTCGCAAACGTCCCATCTATAAACAGGTCCCCCATTCTTCTAATCCCTGCCCGATGCCAGCTCCGAAACCCCCCATCCATCCTTCCCGGGACGAACCGATGGTTCTCCCGAATCGGGGACCAAACCGAGGCCCCCACCTCGCCCCTAGGTCGCCTCCACTGCCCCCAGCTCTTCAACGTCGCCGCCACCACCGGACTCGTGGTGTACCTTGTCGGCGAAAGCGGCAGTGGTGCCGTCGCCAGCGCCCTCAGGCCCGTGCCCACACAGGACGCCATCTCCAACCTCTTCCACGCCGCCCCTTCTCCCTCCATTACCCACTTACGGATCATCGCCAGCCCAATAATAGCCGCACAAATTCGGCAGCGCCAGCCCTTCCCTGTCCCTACTACGCTCCAGAAACACCCTCTTTACCCTCGGGGTCTTATTTGCCCACACGAAACCCATGATGCTCCTACCTACCCGTTTGAAAAAGGCCTTGGGAATCATAATGGGAAGGCACTGGAACACAAAGAGAAACCTCGGGAGGACCATCATTTTAACCGACTGCACCCTGCCCGCTAGCGAGAGTGGCAGCACATCCCATCTTTTGAAATCCTCCTCCATCTGCTTCACCAATCGCGTCAAATTGAGCTTGTGCAGGGCCCCCCAACTCCCAGCCACCTGGATCCCTCGGTACCGAAAGCTCCTTTCCGCCCTCTTCAACGGTAGCTCGTCTATCCCCCTTCCCTGGTCCCCTGGATGTATCACAAAAAGCTCACTTTTCCCTACATTGAGCTTATAGCCCGAGAAGTCCCCAAACTCCCTTAGGATCCACATGACCTCCGCCATCCCCTCCACTGGATCTGCCACATACAGCAACAGGTTGTCCGCATACAGCGACACCCGATGTTCCTTCTCCCCCCCCCCCCCCCCCCCCCCGAACCAGTCCCCTCCATTTCCTGGACTCCCTTAGTGCCATGGTCAGAGACTCAATTGCCAATGCAAACAACAAGGGGGACAGGGGGCACCCATGTCTCGTCACTCGGTACAGTCGAAAGTACTCCGACCTCCGCCGATTCGTAGCCACACTCGCCACCGGGGCTCTATATAGCAACCTTACCCAGCTGATGAACCCCTCCCCGAACCCAAACCTCCGCAGCACTTCCCAAAGATACTCCCACTCCACCCGGTCGAAGGCCTTCTCCGCGTCCATAGCTGCCACTACCTCCGCTTCTCCCTCCACCGAGGGCATTGTAATCACATTGAGGAGCCTCCGCACATTTGTATTTAGCTGCCTGCCCTTTACAAATCCCGTCTGGTCCTCGTGAAACACCCCCGGGACACAGTCCTCAATTCTCGTAGCCAGCACTTTTGCCAGCAACTTAGCATCCACATTGAGGAGCGAGATCGGTCTATACGACCCACATTGAAGTGGGTCCTTGTCCTGCTTCAAGATCAGAGAGATCAGCGCCCCGGACATTGTCGGGGGCAAGGTCCCCCCCCTCCCTTGCCTTATTGAAAGTCCTCACTAGCAACGGGCCTAGCAGGTCCACGTATTTCCTGTAAAACTCGACCGGGAACCCATCTGGCACCGGGGCCTTCCCTGCCTGCATGCTCCCCAATCCTTTAACCAGCTCCTCCAGCCCAATCGGCGCCCCCAAACCAGCCACCTCCTCCTCCTCCACCCTCGGGAGCCTCAGCTGATCCAAAAATCGTCGCATCCCCTCTTCCCCCACTGGGGGCTCAGATCTGTACAGATCCCCATAGACGTCCTTAAATACCTTGTTTATTCTAACCGCACTCCGCGCCGTATTCTCCCCGCTATCCTTAACTCCACCTATCTCCCTCGCTGCCTCCCTCTTACGAAGCTGGTGTGCCAGCATCCGACTCGCCTTCTCCCCATACTCATACGTCGCCCCCTGCGCTTTCCTCCACTGTGCCTCTGCTTTCCCTGTGGTCAGCAGGTCAAACTCCATCTGGAGGCTTCGCCGCTCCCTGAGTAGTCCCTCCTCGGGGGCCTCTGCATACCTCCTGTCCACCCTTAAGATCTCTCCCACCAACCTCTCCCTCTCCCTGCCCTCTCTCTTCTCCCTGTGTGCCCTGATGGAGATTAACTCTCCCCTGACCACCGCCTTCAGCGCCTCCCAGACTACCCCCATCTGCACCTCCCCGTTGTCATTGGCCTCCAAATATCTTTCAATGCACCCCCTCACCCTCCCGCACACCACCTCATCCGCCAATAATCCCACATCCAGACGCCACAACGGGCGCTGGTCCCTCTCCTCTCCTAACTCCAGCTCCACCCAGTGGGGGGCGTGGTCTGAGAGGCTATGGCCGAATATTCCGTTCCACTTTCGGGATTAGCGCCCGACTCAAAATAAAAAAATCTATCCGGGAGTAGGCTCTATGGACGTGGGAAAAGAATGCAAATTCCCTGGCCAGGGGCCTGACAAACCTCCATGGATCCACTCCCCCTATCTGGTCCATAAACCCCCTAAGCACCTTGGCTGCAGCCGGCCTCTTACCCGTCTTGGACCTAGAGCGATCCAGTGCTGGATCCAGCACCGTGTTGAAATCCCCCCCCATTATCAAGCTTCCTACCTCCAGGTCCGGAATCCGACCCAGCATGCGTTTCATAAATCCGGCATCATCCCAGTTCGGGGCATATACGTTCACCAATACCACCCGCACCCCCTGCAACCTACCGCTCACCATCACACATCGACCTCCATTACCCACTACAATATTCAGTGCCTCGAACGACACCCGCTTCCCCACCAGTGTTGCGACCCCTCTGTTCTTTGCATCCAGCCCTGAATAGAATACCTGTCCTACCCATCCCTTTCTCAGCCTGATCTGATCTGCCACCTTCAAATGTGTCTCCTGGAGCATAACCACGTCTGCCTTCAGTCCCTTTAAGTGCGGGAACACTCGGGCCCTCTTCACCGGCCCGTTCAGGCCTCTCACATTCCAAGTTATCAACCGGATGCTTCCCTCTCTCTCTCTCTCTCTCTCTCTCTCTCTCTCTCTCTCTCTCTCTCTCTCTCTCTCTCTCTCCCCCCCCCCCCCCGGGCTTAGCCATCTCCTTTTCTAGGCCAGCCACGTGCCCGCGTCTCCCGCACCCTCCAGTCCCCAGGACGGCGGACCCCCGCCCCGACCACCTCTCCTACTTCCAGCTCCCCTTTGGCCAATGCAGCAGCAACCCTATGCTTCCCTCCCCCTGCTAGATCCACACCTAGCCCATTTGCTCCCCCATAACACTCCCGTAAGTCAGCTGACTCCTGCTGACCCCGGCCTCTCCCGCCATTCCATCGACCCCCCCCAGTGTGAGAATCCCCCATCCCCCTCCCTGGCAGTCAGTGTGCGCTCCTTTCCAGCACCCCCCCGCCGCGCGACCCCCACCCCCGTCCTTCCTTAGTGCGGGGAAAAAGCCCGCACTTTCCTGATCCGGCCCCACCCCCTCTGGCGCAGCTCCTTTTGCGGCCTTACCCCAATTCCCCATCCCCGGGCCTCCACTCCCCCTCTTCCTTCGTGGGGGTCTGCCCCTCCAACACTGACGCCTACACTCTCCCACAGTCTCCCCATCAAATCCCTTCACCCATCCCCATCCAGCACCCAACCAAAGAAACATTCCCTAAACGTGATAAACACCATATACACAGTAAACATCCCCCCACAACAAACACTCAATTTGAGTCCAACTTTTCAGTCTGTATAAAGCTCCATGCCTCATCAGGCGTTTCAAAATAGTGGTGCCAATCCTGGAACGTGACCCACAATCGCGCTGGCTGCAGCATACCGAACTTCACCCGCTTTCGATGGAGCACCGCCTTAACCCGGTTAAAACCAGCTCTCTTCTTAGCCACCTCCGCACTCCAGTCCTGGTAAATTCGGATCTCCGTGTTCTTCCACCTGCTGCTCCGCTCTTTCTTGGCCCATCTCAGGACTCACTCTCTGTCCATGAAGCGGTGAAACCACACCACTGCAGCCCTTGGCGGCTCGTTGGCCTTGGGTCTCCTTGCCAGGACCCAGTGAGCCCCATCTAGCTCCAGGGGCCTTGGGAAGGCTCCCGCGCCTATCAGCGAATTGAGCATCGTGCTCATTTGAGCCCCGGCACCGAGCCCCTCCACTCCTTCAGGGAGACCCAGAATCCGAAGATTCTTCCTCCACGACCAGGTCCTCAAATCTTTCCTGCCACCTCTTGTGCAGCGCCTCATGCGCCTCCACCTTCACCGCCAGGCCCAAGATCTCGTCCTCGTTCTCCGAGGCTTTTTGCCGCACCTCCCGGATTTCCGCCCCTTGGGCCTTCTGGGTCTCCACTAGCTTCTCGATCGCCGCCTTCATTGGCGCCAACATTTCGGATTTCAGCTCCTCAAAGCAGCGTTTAAGAAACCCCTGCTGCTCCTGCGCCCACGCTGCTTGGTCTCCACCCGCCGCCATCTTGTTTTTTCTCCCTCTCACTTTTCACTGCTCCAAGATCACTTTTTTCACTGCTCCACTCCTGGTCCAGTCCATATAATGTCGGGGGGACCTTGCTGTCACCTTCCCACACTGGAAGCTGTCAAACAATTGCAGTTGGGGCCCCTCTAGAGAGCCCAAAAGTCAGTTCCCGGCGGGAGCTGCCGAACGTGCGACCTACCTAGGCACCGCCGCAACCGGAAGTCCAAAAGGTGGTGGTTGATGGGAAATGTTCAGACTGGAGTCCAGTTACTAGTGGTGTACCACACGGATCTGTTTTGGGGCCACTGCTATTTGTAATTTTTATAAATGACCTGGAGGAGGGCGTAGAAGGATGGGTGAATAAATTTGCGGATGACACTAAAGTCGGTGGAGTTGTGGACAGTGCGGAAGGATGTTACAAGTTACAGAGGGACATAGATAAACTGCAGCGCTGGGCTGAGAGGTGGCAAATGGAGTTTAATGCTGAAAAGTGTGAGGTGATTCGTTTTGGAAGGAATAACAGGAAGACAGAGTACTGGGCTAATGGTAAGATTCTTGGCAGTGTGGATGAGCAGAGAGATCTCGGTGTCCATGTACATAGATCCTTGAAAGTTGCCACCCAGGTTGAGAGGGTTGTTAAGAAGGCGTACGGTGTGTTAGCTTTTATTGGTAGAGGGATTGAGTTTCGGAGCCATGAGGTCATGTTGCAGCTGTACAAAACTCTGGTGCGGCCGCATTTGGAGTATTGCGTGCAATTCTGGTCGCCGCATTATAGGAAGGATGTGGAAGCATTGGAAAGGGTGCAGAGGAGATTTATCAGAATGTTGCCTGGTATGGAGGGAAGATCTTATGAGGAAAGGCTGAGGGACTTGAGGCTGTTTTCGTTAGAGAGAAGAAGGTTAAGAGGTGACTTAATTGAGGCATACAAGATGATCAGAGGATTGGATAGGGTGGACAGTGAGAGCCTTTTCCCTCGGATGGTGATGTCTAGCACGAGGGGATATAGCTTTAAATTGAGGGGAGATAGATATAGGACAGATGTCAGAGGTAGGTTCTTTACTCAGAGAGTAGTAAGGGCGTGGAATGCCCTGCCTGCAACAGTAGTGGACTCGCCAACACTAAGGGCATTCAAATGGTCATTGGATAGACACATGGACGATAAGGGAATAGTGTAGATGGGCTTTAGAGTGGTTTCACAGGTCGGCGCAACATCGAGGGCCGAAGGGCCTGTACTGCGCTGCAATGTTCTATGTTCTATGATTGTGCTTTTTCTCTACTGAGTACGTACTGTGTACTTTGTTAAAATAAGGGGGAGTAATGGAATATTGTATAATAATCCAACTTTTCATGTTTG
>NW_027308193.1:112500-163552 GCF_047496885.1 Scyliorhinus torazame
CCGTGCGGTTTGATTCACTCGGTCGGTGTGTTAATCGCTGTACCGTGCGGTTTGATTCACTCGGTCGGTGTGTTAATCCCTGTACCGTGCGGTTTGATTCACTCGGTCGGTGTGTTAATCGCTGTACCGTGCGGTTTGATTCACTCGGTCGGTGTGTTAATCCCTGTACCGTGCGGTTTGATTCACTCGGTCGGTGTGTTAATCCCTGTGCCGTGCGGTTTGATTCACTCGGTCGGTGTGTTAATCCCTGTACCGTGCGGTTTGAATCACTCGGTCGGTGTGTTAATCCCTGTACCGTGCGGTTTGATTCACTCGGTCGGTGTGTTAATCGCTGTACCGTGCGGTTTGATTCACTCGGTCGGTGTGTTAATCCCTGTACCGTGCGGTTTGATTCACTCGGTCGGTGTGTTAATCCCTGCACCGTGCGGTTTGATTCACTCGGTCGGTGTGTTAATCCCTGTGCCGTGCGGTTTGATTCACTCGGTCGGTGTGTTAATCCCTGTACCGTGCGGTTTGATTCACTCGGTCGGTGTGTTAATCCCTGTACCGTGCGGTTTGATTCACTCGGTCGGTGTGTTAATCCCTGTACCGTGCGGTTTGATTCACTCGGTCGGTGTGTTAATCCCTGTACCGTGCGGTTTGATTCACTCGGTCGGTGTGTTAATCGCTGTACCGTGCGGTTTGATTCACTCGGTCGGTGTGTTAATCGCTGTACCGTGCGGTTTGATTCACTCGGTCGGTGTGTTAATCGCTGTACAGTGCGGTTTGATTCACTCGGTCGGTGTGTTAATCCCTGTACCGTGCGGTTTGATTCACTCGGTTGGTGTGTTAATCCCTGTACCGTGCGGTTTGATTCACTCGGTCGGTGTGTTAATCCCTGTGCCGTGCGGTTTGATTCACTCGGTCGGTGTGTTAATCGCTGTGCCGTGCGGTTTGATTCACTCGGTCGGTGTGTTAATCCCTGTGCCGTGCGGTTTGATTCACTCGGTCGGTGTGTTAATCCCTGTGCCGTGCGGTTTGATTCACTCGGTCGGTGTGATAATCCCTGTACCGTGCGGTTTGATTCACTCGGTCGGTGTGTTAATCGCTGTACCGTGCGGTTTGATTCACTCGGTCGGTGTGTTAATCGCTGTACCGTGCGGTTTGATTCACTCGGTCGGTGTGTTAATCGCTGTACCGTGCGGTTTGATTCACTCGGTCGGTGTGTTAATCGCTGTACCGTGCGGTTTGATTCACTCGGTCGGTGTGTTAATCGCTGTACCGTGCGGTTTGATTCACTCGGTCGGTGTATTAATCCCTGTACCGTTCGGTTTGATTCACTCGGTCGGTGTGTTAATCGCTGTACCGTGCGGTTTGATTCACTCGGTCGGTGTGTTAATCCCTGTACCGTGCGGTTTGATTCACTCGGTCGGTGTGTTAATCCCTGTACCGTGCGGTTTGATTCACTCGGTCGGTGTGTTAATCGCTGTACCGTGCGGTTTGATTCACTCGGTCGGTGTGTTAATCCCTGTACCGTGCGGTTTGATTCACTCGGTCGGTGTGTTAATCGCTGTACCGTGCGGTTTGATTCACTCGGTCGGTGTGTTAATCCCTGTACAGTGCGGTTTGATTCACTCGGTCGGTGTGTTAATCCCTGTACCGTGCGGTTTGATTCACTCGGTCGGTGTGTTAATCGCTGTACCGTGCGGTTTGATTCACTCGGTCGGTGTGTTAATCCCTGTACAGTGCGGTTTGATTCACTCGGTCGGTGTGTTAATCCCTGTACCGTGCGGTTTGATTCACTCGGTCGGTGTGTTAATCCCTGTACCGTGCAGTTTGATTCACTCGGTCGGTGTGTTAATCGCTGTACTGTGCGGTTTGATTCACTCGGTCGGTGTGTTAATCCCTGTACAGTGCGGTTTGATTCACTCGGTCGGTGTGTTAATCCCTGTGCCGTGCGGTTTGATTTACTCGGTCGGTGTGTTAATCGCTGTACCGTGCGGTTTGATTCACTCGGTCGGTGAGTTAATCCCTGTACCGTGCGGTTTGATTCACTCGGTCGGTGTGTTAATCCCTGTACAGTGCGGTTTGATTCACCCGGTCGGTGAGTTAATCCCTGTACCGTGCGGTTTGATTCACTCGGTCGGTGTGTTAATCGCTGTACCGTGAGGTTTGATTCACTCGGTCGGTGTGTTAATCCCTGTACAGTGCGGTTTGATACACCCGGACGGTGAGTTAATCCCTGTACCGTGCGGTTTGATTCACTCGGTCGGTGTGTTAATCGCTGTACCGTGAGGTTTGATTCACTCGGTCGGTGTGTTAATCCCTGTACCGTGCGGTTTGATTCACTCGGTCGGTGTGTTAATCCCTGTACCGTGCGGTTTGATTCACTCGGTCGGTGTGTTAATCCCTGTACAGTGCGGTTTGATTCACTTGGTCGGTGTGTTAATCCCTGTGCCGTGCGGTTTGATTCACTCGGTCGGTGTGTTAATCCCTGTACC
Source organism: Scyliorhinus torazame (assembly GCF_047496885.1). Lineage (NCBI taxonomy): Eukaryota > Metazoa > Chordata > Chondrichthyes > Carcharhiniformes > Scyliorhinidae > Scyliorhinus > Scyliorhinus torazame. Next base: position 114,981 of record NW_027308193.1, read on the forward strand.
GTGCGGTTTCATTCACTCGGTCGGTGTGTTAATCCCTGTACCGTGCGGTTTGATTCACTCGGTCGGTGTGTTAATCCCTGTACCGTGCGGTTTGATTCACTCGGTCGGTGTGTTAATCCCTGTACCGTGCGGTTTGATTCACTCGGTCGGTGTGTTAATCCCTGTACCGTGCGGTTTGATTCACTCGGTCGGTGTGTTAACCCCTGTACCGTGCGGTTTGATTCACTCGGTCGGTGTGTTAATCCCTGTACCGTGCGGTTTGATTCACTCGGTCGGTGTGTTAATCCCTGTACCGTGCGGTTTGATTCACTCGGTCGGTGTGTTAATCGCTGTACCGTGCGGTTTGATTCACTCGGTGGGTGTGTTAATCCCTGTACAGTGCGGTTTGATTCACTCGGTCGGTGTGTTAATCCCTGTACCGTGCGGTTTGATTCACTCGGTCGGTGTGTTAATCCCTGTACCGTGCGGTTTGATTCACTCGGTCAGTGTGTTAATCGCTGTACCGTGCGGTTTTATTCACTCGGTCGGTGTGTTAATCGCTGTACCGTGCGGTTTGATTCACTCGGTCGGTGTGTTAATCCCTGTACCGTGCGGTTTCAGTCACTCGGTCGGTGTGTTAATCGCTGTACCGTGCGGTTTGATTCACTCGGTCGGTGTGTTAATCCCTGTACCGTGCGGTTTGATTCACTCGGTCGGTTTGTTAATCGCTGTACCGTGCGGTTTGATTCACTCGGTCGGTGTGTTAATCCCTGTGCCGTGCGGTTTGATTCACTCGGTCGGTGTGTTAATCCCTGTACCGTGCGGTTTGATTCACTCGGTCGGTGTGTTAATCCCTGTACCGTGCGGTTTGATTCACTCGGTCGGTGTGTTAATCCCTGTACCGTGCGGTTTGATTCACCCGGTCGGTGTGTTAATCCCTGTGCCGTGCGGTTTGATTCACTCGGTCGGTGTGTTAATCCCTGTACCGTGCGGTTTGATTCACTCGGTCAGTGTGTTAATCCCTGTGCCGTGCGGTTTGATTCACTCGGTCGGTGTGTTAATCGCTGTACCTGCGGTTTGATTCACTCGGTCGGTGTGTTAATCCCTGTACCGTGCGGTTTGATTCACTCGGTCGGTGTGTTAATCGCTGTACCGTGCGGTTTGATTCACTCGGTCGGTGTGTTAATCGCTGTACCGTGCGGTTTGATTCACTCGGTCGGTGTGTTAATCCCTGTACCGTGCGGTTTGATTCACTCGCTCGGTGTGTTAATCCCTGGACCGTGCGGTTTGATTCACTCGGTCGGTGTGTTAATCGCTGTGCCGCGCGGTTTGATTCACTCGGTCGGTGTGTTAATCCCTGTACCGTGCGGTTTGATTCACTCGGTCGGTGTGTTAATCCCTGTACCGTGCGGTTTGATTCACTCGGTCGGTGTGTTAATCCCTGTACCGTGCGATTTGATTCACCCGGTCGGTGTGTTAATCCCTGTACCGTGCGGTTTGAATCACTCGGTCGGTGTGTTAATCCCTGTACCGTGCGGTTTGATTCACTCGGTCGGTGTGTTAATCCCTGTACCGTGCGGTTTGATTCACTCGGTCGGTGTGTTAATCCCTGTACCGTGCGGTTTGAATCACTCGGTCGGTGTGTTAATCCCTGTACCGTGCGGTTTGATTCACTCGGTCGGTGTGTTAATCCCTGTACCGTGCGGTTTGATTCACTCGGTCGGTGTGTTAATCCCTGTACCGTGCGGTTTGATTCACTCGGTCGGTGTGTTAATCCCTGTACCGTGCGGTTTGATTCACTCGGTCGGTGTGTTAATCCCTGTACCGTGCGGTTTGATTCACTCGGTCGGTGTGTTAATCCCTGTACTGTGCGGTTTGATTCACTCGGTCGGTGTGTTAATCCCTGTACCGTGCGGTTTGATTCACTCGGTCGGTGTGTTAATCCCTGTACCGTGCGGTTTGATTCACTCGGTCGGTGTGTTAATCCCTGTACCGTGCGGTTTGATTCACTCGGTCGGTGTGTTAATCCCTGTACCGTGGGGTTTGATTCACTCGGTCGGTGTGTTAATCCCTGTGCCGTGCGGTTTGATTCACTCGGTCGGTGTGTTAATCCCTGCACCGTGCGGTTTGATTCACTCGGTCGGTGTGTTAATCCCTGTACCACGCGGTTTGATTCACTCGGTCGATGTGTTAATCCCTGTACCGTGCGGTTTGATTCACTCGGTCGGTGTGTTAATCCCTGTACCGTGCGGTTTGATTCACTCGGTCGGTGTGTTAATCCCTGTACCGTGCGGTTTGATTCACTCGGTCGGTGTGTTAATCCCTGTACCGTGGGGTTTGATTCACTCGGTCGGTGTGTTAATCCCTGTACCGTGGGGTTTGATTCACTCGGTCGGTGTGTTAATCCCTGTGCCGTGCGGTTTGATTCACTCGGTCGGTGTGTTAATCCCTGCACCGTGCGGTTTGATTCACTCGGTCGGTGTGTTAATCCCTGTACCGTGCGGTTTGATTCACTCGGTCGGTGTGTTAATCGCTGTACCGTGCGGTTTGATTCACTCGGTCGGTGTGTTAATCCCTGTACAGTGCGGTTTGATTCACTCGGTCGGTGTGTTAATCCCTGTACCGTGCGGTTTGATTCACTCGGTCGATGTGTTAATCCCTGTACCGTGCGGTTTGATTCACTCGGTCGGTGTGTTAATCCCTGTACCGTGCGGTTTGATTCACCCGGTCGGTGTGTTAATCCCTGTACCGTGCGGTTTGATTCACTCGGTTGGTCTGTTAATCCCTGTGCCGTGCGGTTTGATTCACTCGGTCGGTGTGTTAATCCCTGTGCCGTGCGGTTTGATTCACTCGGTCGGTGTGTTAATCCCTGTACCGTGCGGTTTGATTCACTCGGTTGGTCTGTTAATCCCTGTGCCGTGCGGTTTGATTCACTCGGTCGGTGTGTTAATCGCTGTACCGTGCGGTTTGATTCACTCGGTCGGTGTGTTAATCCCTGTACCGTGCGGTTTGATTCACTCGGTCGGTGTGTTAATCGCTGTACCGTGCGGTTTGATTCACTCGGTCGGTGTGTTAATCCCTGTGCCGTGCGGATTGATTCACTCGGTCGGTGTGTTAATCCCTGTGCCGTGCGGATTGATTCACTCGGTCGGTGTGTTAATCCCTGTACCGTGCGGTTTGATTCACTCGGTCGGTGTGTTAATCGCTGTGCCGTGCGGTTTGATTCACTCGGTCGGTGTTAATCGCTGTACCGTGCGGTTTGATTCACTCGGTCGGTGTGTTAATCCCTGTGCCGTGCGGTTTGATTCACTCGGTCGGTGTGTTAATCGCTGTACCGTGCGGTTTGATTCACTCGGTCGGTGTGTTAATCCCTGTACCGTGCGGTTTGATTCACTCGGTCAGTGTGTTAATCCCTGTACCGTGCGGTTTGATTCACCCGGTCGGTGTGTTAATCCCTGTGCCGTGCGGTTTGATTCACTCGGTCGGTGTGTTAATCCCAGTACCGTGCGGTTTGATTCACTCGGTCAGTGTGTTAATCCCTGTGCCGTGCGGTTTGATTCACTCGGTCGGTGTGTTAATCGCTGTACCTGCGGTTTGATTCACTCGGTCGGTGTGTTAATCCCTGTACCGTGCGGTTTGATTCACTCGGTCGGTGTGTTAATCCCTGTACCGTGCGGTTTGATTCACTCGGTCGGTGTGTTAATCCCTGTCCGTGCGGTTTGATTCACTCGGTCGGTGTGTTAATCCCTGTCCGTGCGGTTTGATTCACTCGGTCGGTGTGTTAATCCCTGTACCGTGCAGTTTGATTCACTCGGTCGGTGTGTTAATCCCTGTACCGTGCGGTTTGATTCACTCGGTCGGTGTGTTAATCCCTGTACCGTGCGGTTTGATTCACTCGGTCGGTGTGTTAATCGCTGTACCGTGCGGTTTGATTCACCCGGTCGGTGTGTTAATCCCTGTACCGTGCGGTTTGATTCACTGGGTCGGTGTGTTCATCCCTGTACCGTGCGGTTTGATTCACTCGCTCGGTGTGTTAATCCCTGTGCCGTGCGGTTTGATTCACTCGGTCGGTGTGTTAATCGCTGTACCGTGCGGTTTGATTCACTCGGTCGGTGTGTTAATCCCTGTGCCGTGCGGTTTGATTCACTCGGTCGGTGTGTTAATCCCTGTACCGTGCGGTTTGATTCATCTGGTCGGTGTGTTAATCCCTGTACCGTGCGGTTTGATTCACTCGGTCGGTGTGTTAATCGCTGTACCGTGCGGTTTGATTCACTCGGTCGGTGTGTTAATCCCTGTACTGTGCGGTTTGATTCACTCGGTCGGTGTGTTAATCCCTGTACCGTGCGGTTTGATTCACTCGGTCGGTGTGTTAATCGCTGTACCGTGCGGTTTGATTCACTCGGTCGGTGTGTTAATCCCTGTACCGTGCGGTTTGATTCACTCGGTCGGTGTGTTAATCCCTGTACCGTGCGGTTTGATTCACTCGGTCGGTGTGTTAATCGCTGTACCGTGCGGTTTGATTCACTCGGTCGGTGTGTTAATCCCTGTACCGTGCGGTTTGATTCACTCGGTCGGTGTGTTAATCGCTGTACCGTGCGGTTTGATTCATCTGGTCGGTGTGTTAATCCCTGTACCGTGCGGTTTGATTCACTCGGTCGGTGTGTTAATCGCTGTACCGTGCGGTTTGATTCACTCGGTCGGTGTGTTAATCCCTGTACCGTGCGGTTTGATTCACTCGGTCGGTGTGTTAATCCCTGTACCGTGCGGTTTGATTCATCTGGTCGGTGTGTTAATCCCTGTACCGTGCGGTTTGATTCACTCGGTCGGTGTGTTAATCGCTGTACCGTGCGGTTTGATTCACTCGGTCGGTGTGTTAATCCCTGTACCGTGCGGTTTGATTCACTCGGTCGGTGTGTTAATCGCTGTACCGTGCGGTTTGATTCACTCGGTCGGTGTGTTAATCCCTGTACCGTGCGGTTTGATTCACTCGGTCGGTGTGTTAATCGCTGTACCGTGCGGTTTGATTCACTCGGTCGGTGTGTTAATCCCTGTACCGTGCGGTTTGATTCACTCGGTCGGTGTGTTAATCCCTGTCCGTGCGGTTTGATTCACTCGGTCGGTGTGTTAATCCCTGTACCGTGCGGTTTGATTCATCTGGTCGGTGTGTTAATCGCTGTACCGTGCGGTTTGATTCACTCGGTCGGTGTGTTAATCGCTGTACCGTGCGGTTTGATTCACTCGGTCGGTGTGTTAATCCCTGTCCGTGCGGTTTGATTCACTCGGTCGGTGTGTTAATCGCTGTACCGTGCGGTTTGATTCACTCGGTCGGTGTGTTAATCCCTGTACCGTGCGGTTTGATTCATCTGGTCGGTGTGTTAATCGCTGTACCGTGCGGTTTGATTCACTCGGTCGGTGTGTTAATCCCTGTACTGTGCGGTTTGATTCACTCGGTCGGTGTGTTAATCCCTGTACCGTGCGGTTTGATTCACTCGGTCGGTGTGTTAATCGCTGTACCGTGCGGTTTGATTCACTCGGTCGGTGTGTTAATCCCTGTACCGTGCGGTTTGATTCATCTGGTCGGTGTGTTAATCCCTGTACCGTGCGGTTTGATTCACTCGGTCGGTGTGTTAATCGCTGTACCGTGCGGTTTGATTCACTCAGTCGGTGTGTTAATCCCTGTACCGTGCGGTTTGATTCACTCGGTCGGTGTGTTAATCGCTGTACCGTGCGGTTTGATTCACTCGGTCGGTGTGTTAATCCCTGTACCGTGCGGTTTGATTCACTCGGTCGGTGTGTTAATCGCTGTACCGTGCGGTTTGATTCACTCGGTCGGTGTGTTAATCCCTGTACCGTGCGGTTTGATTCACTCGGTCGGTGTGTTAATCCCTGTCCGTGCGGTTTGATTCACTCGGTCGGTGTGTTAATCCCTGTACCGTGCGGTTTGATTCACTCGGTCAGTGTGTTAATCGCTGTACCGTGCGGTTTGATTCACTCGGTCGGTGTGTTAATCCCTGTACCGTGCGGTTTGATTCACTCGGTCGGTGTGTTAATCCCTGTACCGTGCGGTTTGATTCATCTGGTCGGTGTGTTAATCGCTGTACCGTGCGGTTTGATTCACTCGGTCGGTGTGTTAATCGCTGTACCGTGCGGTTTGATTCACTCGGTCGGTGTGTTAATCCCTGTACCGTGCGGTTTGATTCATCTGGTCGGTGTGTTAATCGCTGTACCGTGCGGTTTGATTCACTCGGTCGGTGTGTTAATCGCTGTACCGTGCGGTTTGATTCACTCGGTCGGTGTGTTAATCGCTGTACCGTGCGGTTTGATTCACTCGGTCGGTGTGTTAATCGCTGTACCGTGCGGTTTGATTCACTCGGTCGGTGTGTTAATCGCTGTACCGTGCGGTTTGATTCACTCGGTCGGTGTATTAATCCCTGTACCGTTCGGTTTGATTCACTCGGTCGGTGTGTTAATCGCTGTACCGTGCGGTTTGATTCACTCGGTCGGTGTGTTAATCCCTGTACCGTGCGGTTTGATTCACTCGGTCGGTGTGTTAATCCCTGTACCGTGCGGTTTGATTCACTCGGTCGGTGTGTTAATCGCTGTACCGTGCGGTTTGATTCACTCGGTCGGTGTGTTAATCCCTGTACCGTGCGGTTTGATTCACTCGGTCGGTGTGTTAATCGCTGTACCGTGCGGTTTGATTCACTCGGTCGGTGTGTTAATCGCTGTACCGTGCGGTTTGATTCACTCGGTCGGTGTGTTAATCCCTGTACAGTGCGGTTTGATTCACTCGGTCGGTGTGTTAATCCCTGGACCGTGCAGTTTGATTCACTCGGTCGGTGTGTTAATCCCTGGACCGTGCGGTTTGATTCACTCGGTCGGTGTGTTAATCCCTGTACCGTGCGGTTTGATTCACTCGGTCGGTGTGTTAATCCCTGTGCCGTGCGGTTTGATTCACTCGGTCCGTGTGTTAATCCCTGTACCGTGCGGTTTGATTCACTCGGTCGGTGTGTTAATCGCTGTACCGTGCGGTTTGATTCACTCGGTCGGTGTGTTAATCCCTGTACAGTGCGGTTTGATTCACTCGGTCGGTGTGTTAATCCCTGTACCGTGCGGTTTGATTCACTCGGTCGGTGTGTTAATCCCTGTACCGTGCAGTTTGATTCACTCGGTCGGTGTGTTAATCGCTGTACTGTGCGGTTTGATTCACTCGGTCGGTGTGTTAATCCCTGTACAGTGCGGTTTGATTCACTCGGTCGGTGTGTTAATCCCTGTGCCGTGCGGTTTGATTCACTCGGTCGGTGTGTTAATCGCTGTACCGTGCGGTTTGATTCACTCGGTCGGTGAGTTAATCCCTGTACCGTGCGGTTTGATTCACTCGGTCGGTGTGTTAATCCCTGTACAGTGCGGTTTGATTCACCCGGTCGGTGAGTTAATCCCTGTACCGTGCGGTTTGATTCACTCGGTCGGTGTGTTAATCGCTGTACCGTGAGGTTTGATTCACTCGGTCGGTGTGTTAATCCCTGTACAGTGCGGTTTGATTCACCCGGACGGTGAGTTAATCCCTGTACCGTGCGGTTTGATTCACTCGGTCGGTGTGTTAATCGCTGTACCGTGAGGTTTGATTCACTCGGTCGGTGTGTTAATCCCTGTACCGTGCGGTTTGATTCACTCGGTCGGTGTGTTAATCCCTGTACCGTGCGGTTTGATTCACTCGGTCGGTGTGTTAATCCCTGTACCGTGCGGTTTGATTCACTTGGTCGGTGTGTTAATCCCTGTGCCGTGCGGTTTGATTCACTCGGTCGGTGTGTTAATCCCTGTACCGTGCGGTTTCATTCACTCGGTCGGTGTGTTAATCCCTGTACCGTGAGGTTTGATTCACTCGGTCGGTGTGTTAATCCCTGTACAGTGCGGTTTGATTCACTCGGTCGGTGTGTTAATCCCTGTACCGTGCGGTTTGATTCACTCGGTCGGTGTGTTAATCCCTGTACCGTGCGGTTTGATTCACTCGGTCAGTGTGTTAATCGCTGTACCGTGCGGTTTTATTCACTCGGTCGGTGTGTTAATCGCTGTACCGTGCGGTTTGATTCACTCGGTCGGTGTGTTAATCCCTGTACCGTGCGGTTTCATTCACTCGGTCGGTGTGTTAATCGCTGTACCGTGCGGTTTGATTCACTCGCTCGGTGTGTTAATCCCTGTACCGTGCGGTTTGATTCACTCGGTCGGTGTGTTAATCGCTGTACCGTGCGGTTTGATTCACTCGGTCAGTGTGTTAATCCCTGTGCCGTGCGGTTTGATTCACTCGGTCGGTGTGTTAATCGCTGTACCTGCGGTTTGATTCACTCGGTCGGTGTGTTAATCCCTGTACCGTGCGGTTTGATTCACTCGGTCGGTGTGTTAATCGCTGTACCGTGCGGTTTGATTCACTCGGTCGGTGTGTTAAACGCTGTACCGTGCGGTTTGATTCACTCGGTCGGTGTGTTAATCCCTGTACCGTGCGGTTTGATTCACTCGCTCGGTGTGTTAATCCCTGGACCGTGCGGTTTGATTCACTCGGTCGGTGTGTTAATCGCTGTGCCGCGCGGTTTGATTCACTCGGTCGGTGTGTTAATCCCTGTACCGTGCGGTTTGATTCACTCGGTCGGTGTGTTAATCCCTGTACCGTGCGGTTTGATTCACTCGGTCGGTGTGTTAATCCCTGTACCGTGCGATTTGATTCACCCGGACGGTGTGTTAATCCCTGTACCGTGCGATTTGATTCACTCGGTCGGTGTGTTAATCGCTGTACCGTGCGGTTTGATTCACTCGGTCGGTGTGTTAATCCCTGTACCGTGCGGTTTGAATCACTCGGTCGGTGTGTTAATCGCTGTACCGTGCGGTTTGATTCACTCGGTCGGTGTGTTAATCCCTGTACCGTGCGGTTTGATTCACTCGGTCGGTGTGTTAATCCCTGTACCGTGAGGTTTGATTCACTCGGTCGGTGTGTTAATCCCTGTACCGTGCGGTTTGATTCACTCGGTCGGTGTGTTAATCCCTGTACCGTGCGGTTTGATTCATTCGGTCGGTGTGTTAATCCCTGTACCGTGCGGTTTGATTCACTCGGTCGGTGTGTTAATCCCTGTACCGTGAGGTTTGATTCACTCGGTCGGTGTGTTAATCCCTGTACCGTGCGGTTTGATTCACTCGGTCGGTGTGTTAATCGCTGTACCGTGCGGTTTGATTCACTCGCTCGGTGTGTTAATCCCTGTACCGTGCGGTTTGATTCACTCGGTCGGTGTGTTAATCGCTGTGCCGTGCGGTTTGATTCACTCGGTCGGTGTGTTAATCCCTGTACCGTGCGGTTTGATTCACTCGGTCGGTGTGTTAATCGCTGTACCGTGCGGTTTGATTCACTCGGTCGGTGTGTTAATCCCTGTACCGTGCGGTTTGATTCACTCGGTCGGTGTGTTAATCCCTGTACCACGCGGTTTGATTCACTCGGTCGGTGTGTTAATCCCTGTACCGTGCGGTTTGATTCACTCGGTCGGTGTGTTAATCCCTGTACCGTGCGGTTTGATTCACTCGGTCGGTGTGTTAATCCCTGTACCACGCGGTTTGATTCACTCGCTTGGTCTGTTAATCCCTGTACCGTGGGGTTTGATTCACTCGGTCGGTGTGTTAATCGCTGTACCGTGCGGTTTAATTCACTCGTTCGGTGTGTTAATCCCTGTACCGTGCGGTTTGATTCACTCGGTCGGTGTGTTAATCCCTGTGCCGTGCGGTTTGATTCACTCGGTCGGTGTGTTAATCCCTGTACCGTGCGGTTTGATTCACTCGGTCGGTGTGTTAATCCCTGTACTGTGCGGTTTGATTCACTCGGTCGGTGTGTTAATCGCTGTACCGTGCGGTTTGATTCACTCGGTCGGTGTGTTAATCCCTGTACCGTGCGGTTTGATTCACTCGGTCGGTGTGTTAATCGCTGTACCGTGCAGTTTGATTCACTCGGTCGGTGTGTTAATCCCTGTACCGTGCGGTTTGATTCACTCGGTCGGTGTGTTAATCCCTGTACCGTGGGGTTTGATTCACTCGGTCGGTGTGTTAATCCCTGTGCCGTGCGGTTTGATTCACTCGGTCGGTGTGTTAATCCCTGCACCGTGCGGTTTGATTCTATCGGTCGGTGTGTTAATCGCTGTGCCGTGCGGTTTGATTCACTCGGTCGGTGTGTTAATCCCTGTACCGTGCGGTTTGATTCACTCGGTCGGTGTGTTAATCGCTGTACCGTGCGGTTTGATTCACTCGGTCGGTGTGTTAATCCCTGTACCGTGCGGTTTGATTCACTCGGTCGGTGTGTTAATCCCTGTGCCGTGCGGTTTGATTCACTCGGTCGGTGTGTTAATCCATGTACCGTGCGGTTTGATTCACTCGGTCGGTGTGTTAATCCCTGTGCCGTGCGGTTTGATTCACTCGGTCGGTGTGTTAATCCCTGTACCGTGCGGTTTGATTCACTCGGTCGGTGTGTTAATCCCTGTACCGTGCGGTTTGATTCACTCGGTCGGTGTGTTAATCCATGTACCGTGCGGTTTGATTCACTCGGTCGGTGTGTTAATCCCTGTACCGTGCGGTTTAATTCACTCGGTCGGTGTGTTAATCCCTGCACCGTGCGGTTTGATTCTATCGGTCGGTGTGTTAATCGCTGTGCCGTGCGGTTTGATTCACTCGGTCGGTGTGTTAATCCCTGTACCGTGCGGTTTGATTCACTCGGTCGGTGTGTTAATCGCTGTACCGTGCGGTTTGATTCACTCGGTCGGTGTGTTAATCCCTGTACCGTGCGGTTTGATTCACTCGGTCGGTGTGTTAATCCCTGTGCCGTGCGGTTTGATTCACTCGGTCGGTGTGTTAATCCATGTACCGTGCGGTTTGATTCACTCGGTCGGTGTGTTAATCCCTGTGCCGTGCGGTTTGATTCACTCGGTCGGTGTGTTAATCCCTGTACCGTGCGGTTTGATTCACTCGGTCGGTGTGTTAATCCCTGTACCGTGCGGTTTGATTCACTCGGTCGGTGTGTTAATCCCTGTACCGTGCGGTTTGATTCACTCGGTCGGTGTGTTAATCCCTGTACCGTGCGGTTTGATTCACTCGGTCGGTGTGTTAATCCCTGTGCCGTGCGGTTTGATTCACTCGGTCGGTGTGTTAATCCATGTACCGTGCGGTTTGATTCACTCGGTCGGTGTGTTAATCCCTGTGCCGTGCGGTTTGATTCACTCGGTCGGTGTGTTAATCCCTGTACCGTGCGGTTTGATTCACTCGGTCGGTGTGTTAATCCCTGTACCGTGCGGTTTGATTCACTCGGTCGGTGTGTTAATCCATGTACCGTGCGGTTTGATTCACTCGGTCGGTGTGTTAATCCCTGTACCGTGCGGTTTGATTCACTCGGTCGGTGTGTTAATCCCTGTAACGTGCGGTTTGATTCACTCCGTCAGTGTGTTAATCCCTGTACCGTGCGGTTTGATTCACTCGGTCGGTGTGTTAATCGCTGTACCGTGCGGTTTGATTCACTCGGTCGGTGTGTTAATCCCTGTACCGTGCGGTTTGATTCACTCGGTCGGTGTGTTAATCCCTGTACCGTGCGGTTTGATTCACTCGGTCAGTGTGTTAATCCCTGTACCGTGCGGTTTGATTCACTCGGTCGGTGTGTTAATCGCTGTACCGTGCGGTTTGATTCACTCGGTCGGTGTGTTAATCCCTGTACCGTGCGGTTTGATTCACTCGGTCAGTGTGTTAATCCCTGTACCGTGCGGTTTGATTCACCCGGTCGGTGTGTTAATTGCTGTACCGTGCGGTTTGATTCACCCGGTCGGTGTGTTAATCCCTGTGCCGTGCGGTTTGATTCACTCGGTCGGTGTGTTAATCCCTGTACCGTGCGGTTTGATTCACTCGGTCGGTGTGTTAATCCCTGTACCGTGCGGTTTGATTCACTCGGTCGGTGTGTTAATCCCAGTACCGTGCGGTTTGATTCACTCGGTCAGTGTGTTAATCCCTGTACCGTGCGGTTTGATTCACTCGGTCGGTGTGTTAATCGCTGTACCTGCGGTTTGATTCACTCGGTCGGTGTGTTAATCCCTGTACCGTGCGGTTTGATTCACTCGGTCGGTGTGTTAATCCCTGTACTGTGCGGTTTGATTCACTCGGTCGGTGTGTTAATCCCTGTACAGTGCGGTTTGATTCACTCGGTCGGTGTGTTAATCCCTGTACCGTGCGGTTTGATTCACTCGGTCGGTGTGTTAATCGCTGTACCGTGCGGTTTGATTCACCCGGTCGGTGTGTTAATCCCTGTACCGTGCGGTTTGATTCACTCGGTCGGTGTGTTAATCGCTGTACCGTGCGGTTTGATTCACCCGGTCGGTGTGTTAATCCCTGTACCGTGCGGTTTGATTCACTCGGTCGATGTGTTAATCCCTGTACCGTGCGGTTTGATTCATCTGGTCGGTGTGTTAATCCCTGTACCGTGCGGTTTGATTCACTCGGTCGGTGTGTTAATCCCTGTACCGTGCGGTTTGATTCACTCGGTCGGTGTGTTAATCCCTGTACCGTGCGGTTTGATTCACTCGGTCGGTGTGTTAATCCCTGTACCGTGCGGTTTGATTCACTCGGTCGGTGTGTTAATCCCTGTACCGTGCGGTTTGATTCACTCGGTCGGTGTGTTAATCGCTGTACCGTGCGGTTTGATTCACTCGGTCGGTGTGTTAATCCCTGTGCCCTACGGTTTGATTCACTCGGTCGGTGTGTTAATCGCTGTACCGTGCGGTTTGATTCACTCGGTCGGTGTGTTAATCGCTGTACCGTGCGGTTTGATTCACTCGGTCGGTGTGTTAATCCCTGTACCGTGCGGTTTGATTCACTCGGTCGGTCTGTTAATCCCTGTGCCCTACGGTTTGATTCACTCGGTCGGTGTGTTAATCGCTGTACCGTGCGGTTTGATTCACTCGGTCGGTGTGTTAATCCCTGTACCGTGCGGTTTGATTCACTCGGTCGGTGTGTTAATCGCTGTACCGTGCGGTTTGATTCACCCGGTCGGTGTGTTAATCCCTGTACCGTGCGGTTTGATTCACTTGGTCGGTGTGTTAATCCCTGTACCGTGCGGTTTGATTCACTCGGTCGGTGTGTTAATCGCTGTACCGTGCGGTTTGATTCACTCGGTCGGTGTGTTAATCCCTGTGCCGTGCGGTTTGATTCACTCGGTCGGTGTGTTAATCGCTGTACCGTGCGGTTTGATTCACTCGGTCGGTGTGTTAATCCCTGTGCCCTACGGTTTGATTCACTCGGTCGGTGTGTTAATCGCTGTACCGTGCGGTTTGATTCACTCGGTCGGTGTGTTAATCCCTGTACCGTGCGGTTTGATTCACTCGGTCGGTGTGTTAATCCCTGTACCGTGCGGTTTGATTCACTCGGTCGGTGTGTTAATCGCTGTGCCGTGCGGTTTGATTCACTCGGTCGGTGTGTTAATCGCTGTACCGTGCGGTTTGATTCACTCGGTCGGTGTGTTAATCCCTGTGCCCTACGGTTTGATTCACTCGGTCGGTGTGTTAATCCCTGTACCGTGCGGTTTGATTCACTCGGTCGGTGTGTTAATCCCTGTGCCCTACGGTTTGATTCACTCGGTCGGTGTGTTAATCCCTGTACCGTGCGGTTTGATTCATCTGGTCGGTGTGTTAATCGCTGTACCGTGCGGTTTGATTCACTCGGTCGGTGTGTTAATCGCTGTACCGTGCGGTTTGATTCACTCGGTCGGTGTGTTAATCCCTGTACCGTGCGGTTTGATTCACTCGGTCGGTGCGTTAATCCCTGTACCGTGCGGTTTGATTCACTCGGTCGGTGTGTTAATCGCTGTACAGTGCGGTTTGATTCACTCGGTCGGTGTGTTAATCCCTGTGCCCTACGGTTTGATTCACTCGGTCGGTGTGTTAATCCCTGTACCGTGCGGTTTGATTCACTCGGTCGGTGTGTTAATCCCTGTGCCGTGCGGTTTGATTCACTCGGTCGGTGTGTTAATCCCTGTACTGTGCGGTTTGATTCACTCGGTCGGTGTGTTAATCCCTGTGCCGTGCGGTTTGATTCATCTGGTCGGTGTGTTAGTCGCTGTGCCGTGCGGTTTGATTCATCTGGTCGGTGTGTTAGTCGCTGTACCGTGCGGTTTGATTCACTCGGTCGGTGTGTTAATCCCTGTACCGTGCGGTTTGATTCACTCGGTCGGTGTGTTAATCGCTGTACCTGCGGTTTGATTCACTCGGTCGGTGTGTTAATCCCTGTACCGTGCGGTTTGATTCACTCGGTCGGTGTGTTAATCCCTGTACCGTGCGGTTTGATTCACTCGGTGGGTGTGTTAATCGCTGTACCGTGCGGTTTGATTCACTCGGTCGGTGTGTTAATCCCTGTACCGTGCGGTTTGATTCACTCGGTCGGTGTGTTAATCGCTGTACCGTGCGGTTTGATTCACTCGGTCGGTGTGTTAATCCCTGTGCCGTGCGGTTTGATTCACTCGGTCGGTGTGTTAATCCCTGTACCGTGCGGTTTGATTCATCTGGTCGGTGTGTTAATCGCTGTACCGTGCGGTTTGATTCACTCGGTCGGTGTGTTAATCCCTGTACCGTGCGGTTTGATTCACTCGGTCGGTGTGTTAATCCCTGTACCGTGCGGTTTGATTCACTCGGTCGGTGTGTTAATCGCTGTACCGTGCGGTTTGATTCACTCGGTCGGTGTGTTAATCCCTGTACCGTGCAGTTTGATTCACTCGGTCGGTGTGTTAATCCCTGTACCGTGCGGTTTGATTCACTCGGTCGGTGTGTTAATCCCTGTACCGTGCGGTTTGATTCACTCGGTCGGTGTGTTAATCCCTGTACCGTGCGGTTTGATTCACTCGGTCGGTGTGTTAATCCCTGTACCGTGCGGTTTGATTCACTCGGTCGGTGTGTTAATCGCTGTACCGTGCGGTTTGATTCACTCGGTCGGTGTGTTAATCCCTGTACCGTGCGGTTTGATTCACTCGGTCGGTGTGTTAATCGCTGTACCGTGCGGTTTGATTCACTCGGTCGGTGTGTTAATCCCTGTACCGTGCGGTTTGATTCACTCGGTCGGTGTGTTAATCGCTGTACCGTGCGGTTTGATTCACTCGGTCGGTGTGTTAATCCCTGTACCGTGCGGTTTGATTCACTCGGTCGGTGTGTTAATCCCTGTACCGTGCGGTTTGATTCACTCGGTCGGTGTGTTAATCCCTGTACCGTGCGGTTTGATTCACTCGGTCGGTGTGTTAATCCCTGTACCGTGCGGATTGATTCACTCGGTCGGTGTGTTAATCCCTGTACCGTGCGGTTTGATTCACTCGTTCGGTGTGTTAATCCCTGTACAGTGCGGTTTGATTCACTCGGTCGGTGTGTTAATCCCTGTACCGTGCGGTTTGATTCACTCGGTCGGTGAGTTAATCCCTGTACCGTGCGGTTTGATTCACTCGCTCGGTGTGTTAATCCCTGTACCGTGCGGTTTGATTCACTCGCTCGGTGTGTTAATCCCTGTACAGTGCGGTTTGATTCACTCGGTCGGTGTGTTAATCCCTGTGCCGTGCGGTTTGATTCACTCGGTCGGTGTGTTAATCGCTGTACCGTGCGGTTTGATTCACTCGGTCGGTGAGTTAATCCCTGTACCGTGCGGTTTGATTCACTCGGTCGATGTGTTAATCCCTGTACCGTGCGGTTTGATTCACCCGGTCAGTGTGTTAATCCCTGTACCGTGCGGTTTGATTCACTCGGTCGATGTGTTAATCCCTGTACCGTGCGGTTTGATTCACTCGGTCGGTGTGTTAATCCCTGTACCGTGCGGTTTGATTCACTCGGTCGGTGTGTTAATCCCTGTACCGTGCGGTTTGATTCACTCGGTCGGTGTGTTAATCCCTGTACCGTGCGATTTGATTCACTCGGTCGGTGTGTTAGTCGCTGTACCGTGCGGTTTGATTCACTTGGTCGGTGTGTTAATCCCTGTACCGTGCGGTTTGATTCACTCGGTCGGTGTGTTAATCCCTGTACCGTGCGGTTTGATTCACTCGGTCGATGTGTTAATCCCTGTACCGTGCGGTTTGATTCACTCGGTCGGTGTGTTAATCCCTGTACCGTGCGGTTTGATTCACTCGGTCGATGTGTTAATCCCTGTACCGTGCGGTTTGATTCACTCGGTCGGTTTGTTAATCGCTGTACCGTGCGGTTTGATTCACTCGGTCGATGTGTTAATCCCTGTACCGTGCGGTTTGATTCACTCGGTCGGTGTGTTAATTCCTGTACCGTGCGGTTTGATTCACTCGGTCGGTGTGTTAATCGCTGTGCCGTGAGGTTTGATTCACTCGGTCGGTGTGTTAATCCCTGTACCGTGCGGTTTGATTCACTCGGTCGATGTGTTAATCCCTGTACCGTGCGATTTGATTCACTCGGTCGGTGTGTTAATCCCTGTACCGTGCGATTTGATTCACTCGGTCGGTGTGTTAATCCCTGTACCGTGCGGTTTGATTCACTCGGTCGGTGTGTTAATCCCTGTACCGTGCGATTTGATTCACTCGGTCGGTGTGTTAATCCCTGTACCGTGCGGTTTGATTCACTCGGTCGATGTGTTAATCCCTGTACCGTGCGGTTTGATTCACTCGGTCGATGTGTTAATCCCTGTACCGTGCGGTTTGATTCACTCGGTCGATGTGTTAATCCCTGTACCGTGCGGTTTGATTCACTCGGTCGGTGTGTTAATCCCTGTACCGTGCGGTTTGATTCACTCGGTCGGTGTGTTAATCCCTGTACCGTGCGGTTTGATTCACTCGGTCGGTGTGTTAATCGCTGTGCCGTGCGGTTTGATTCACTCGGTCGGTGTGTTAATCCCTGTACCGTGCGGTTTGATTCAACCGGTCGGTGTGTTAATCCCTGTACCGTGCGGTTTGATTCACTCGGTCAGTGTGTTAATCCCTGTACCGTGCGGTTTGATTCACTCGGTCGGTGTGTTAGTCGCTGTACCGTGCGGTTTGATTCACTCGGTCGGTGTGTTAATTCCTGTGCCGTGCGGTTTGATTCACTCGGTCGGTGTGTTAATCGCTGTGCCGTGCGGTTTGATTCACTCGGTCGGTGTGTTCATCCCTGTACCGTGCGGTTTGATTCACTCGGTCGGTGTGTTAATCCCTGTACCGTGCGGTTTGATTCAACCGGTCGGTGTGTTAATCCCTGTACCGTGCGGTTTGATTCACTCGGTCGGTGTGTTAATCCCTGTACCGTGCGGTTTGATTCACTCGGTCAGTGTGTTAATCCCTGTACCGTGCGGTTTGATTCACTCGGTCGGTGTGTTAATCCCTGTACCGTGCGGTTTGATTCACTCGGTCGGTGTGTTAATCCCAGTACCGTGCGGTTTGATTCACTCGGTCAGTGTGTTAATCCCTGTGCCGTGCGGTTTGATTCACTCGGTCGGTGTGTTAATCGCTGTACCTGCGGTTTGATTCACTCGGTCGGTGTGTTAATCCCTGTACCGTGCGGTTTGATTCACTCGGTCGGTGTGTTAATCCCTGTACCGTGCGGTTTGATTCACTCGGTCGGTGTGTTAATCCCTGTACCGTGCGGTTTGATTCACTCGGTCGGTGTGTTAATCCCAGTACCGTGCGGTTTGATTCACTCGGTCAGTGTGTTAATCCCTGTGCCGTGCGGTTTGATTCACTCGGTCGGTGTGTTAATCGCTGTACCTGCGGTTTGATTCACTCGGTCGGTGTGTTAATCCCTGTACCGTGCGGTTTGATTCACTCGGTCGGTGTGTTAATCCCTGTACCGTGCGGTTTGATTCACTCGGTCGGTGTGTTAATCCCTGTCCGTGCGGTTTGATTCACTCGGTCGGTGTGTTAATCCCTGTCCGTGCGGTTTGATTCACTCGGTCGGTGTGTTAATCCCTGTACCGTGCGGTTTGATTCACTCGGTCGGTGTGTTAATCCCTGTACTGTGCGGTTTGATTCACTCGGTCGGTGTGTTAATCCCTGTACAGTGCGGTTTGATTCACTCGGTCGGTGTGTTAATCCCTGTACCGTGCGGTTTGATTCACTCGGTCGGTGTGTTAATCGCTGTACCGTGCGGTTTGATTCACCCGGTCGGTGTGTTAATCCCTGTACCGTGCGGTTTGATTCACTTGGTCGGTGTGTTAATCCCTGTACCGTGCGGTTTGATTCACTCGGTCGGTGTGTTAATCCCTGTACCGTGCGGTTTGATTCACTCGGTCGGTGTGTTAATCCCTGTACCGTGCGGTTTGATTCACTCGGTCGGTGTGTTAATCGCTGTACCGTGCGGTTTGATTCACTCGGTCGGTGTGTTAATCCCTGTGCCCTACGGTTTGATTCACTCGGTCGGTGTGTTAATCGCTGTACCGTGCGGTTTGATTCACTCGGTCGGTGTGTTAATCCCTGTACCGTGCGGTTTGATTCACTCGGTCGGTGTGTTAATCCCTGTACCGTGCGGTTTGATTCACTCGGTCGGTGTGTTAATCGCTGTACCGTGCGGTTTGATTCACTCGGTCGGTGTGTTAATCCCTGTACCGTGCGGTTTGATTCACTCGGTCGGTGTGTTAATCCCTGTACCGTGCGGTTTGATTCACTCGGTCGGTGTGTTAATCCCTGTACCGTGCGGTTTGATTCACCCGGTCGGTGTGTTAATCCCTGTACCGTGCGGTTTGATTCACTTGGTCGGTGTGTTAATCCCTGTACCGTGCGGTTTGATTCACTCGGTCGGTGTGTTAATCGCTGTACCGTGCGGTTTGATTCACTCGGTCGGTGTGTTAATCCCTGTGCCGTGCGGTTTGATTCACTCGGTCGGTGTGTTAATCCCTGTGCCCTACGGTTTGATTCACTCGGTCGGTGTGTTAATCGCTGTACCGTGCGGTTTGATTCACTCGGTCGGTGTGTTCATCCCTGTACCGTGCGGTTTGATTCACTCGCTCGGTGTGTTAATCCCTGTGCCGTGCGGTTTGATTCACTCGGTCGGTGTGTTAATCGCTGTACCGTGCGGTTTGATTCACTCGGTCGGTGTGTTAATCCCTGTGCCCTACGGTTTGATTCACTCGGTCGGTGTGTTAATCCCTGTACCGTGCGGTTTGATTCACTCGGTCGGTGTGTTAATCGCTGTACCGTGCGGTTTGATTCACTCGGTCGGTGTGTTAATCGCTGTACCGTGCGGTTTGATTCACTCGGTCGGTGTGTTAATCCCTGTACCGTGCGGTTTGATTCACTCGGTCGGTGTGTTAATCGCTGTACAGTGCGGTTTGATTCACTCGGTCGGTGTGTTAATCCCTGTACCGTGCGGTTTGATTCATCTGGTCGGTGTGTTAATCGCTGTACCGTGCGGTTTGATTCACTCGGTCGGTGTGTTAATCCCTGTACAGTGCGGTTTGATTCACTCGGTCGGTGTGTTAATCCCTGTACAGTGCGGTTTGATTCACTCGGTCGGTGTGTTAATCCCTGTACCGTGCGGTTTGATTCACTCGGTCGGTGTGTTAATCCCTGTGCCGTGCGGTTTGATTCATCTGGTCGGTGTGTTAATCGCTGTACCGTGAGGTTTGATTCACTCGGTCGGTGTGTTAATCCCTGTACCGTGCGGTTTGATTCATCTGGTCGGTGTGTTAATCGCTGTACCGTGCGGTTTGATTCACTCGGTCGGTGTGTTAATCCCTGTACCGTGCGGTTTGATTCACTCGGTCGCTGTGTTAATCCCTGTACCGTGCGGTTTGATTCACTCGGTCGGTGCGTTAATCCCTGTACCGTGCGGTTTGATTCACTCGGTCGGTGTGTTAATCCCTGTACCGTGCGGTTTGATTCACTCGGTCGGTGTGTTAATCGCTGTACCGTGCGGTTTGATTCACTCGGTCGGTGTGTTAATCCCTGTACCGTGCGGTTTGATTCACTCGGTCGGTGTGTTAATCCCTGTGCCGTGCGGTTTGATTCATCTGGTCGGTGTGTTAATCGCTGTACCGTGCGGTTTGATTCACTCGGTCGGTGTGTTAATCCCTGTACCGTGCGGTTTGATTCATCTGGTCGGTGTGTTAATCGCTGTACCGTGCGGTTTGATTCACTCGGTCGGTGTGTTAATCCCTGTACCGTGCGGTTTGATTCATCTGGTCGGTGTGTTAATCGCTGTGCCGTGCGGTTTGATTCACTCGGTCGGTGTGTTAATCCCTGTACCGTGCGGTTTGATTCACTCGGTCGGTGTGTTAATCGCTGTACCGTGCGGTTTGATTCACTCGGTCGGTGTGTTAATCCCTGTACCGTGCGGTTTGATTCACTCGGTCGGTGTGTTAATCGCTGTACCGTGCGGTTTGATTCACTCGGTCGGTGTGTTAATCCCTGTACCGTGCGGTTTGATTCACTCGGTCGGTGCGTTAATCCCTGTACCGTGCGGTTTGATTCACTCGGTCGGTGTGTTAATCCCTGTACCGTGCGGTTTGATTCACTCGGTCGGTGTGTTAATCCCTGTACCGTGCGGTTTGATTCACTCGGTCAGTGTGTTAATCCCTGTACCGTGCGGTTTGATTCACTCGGTCGGTGTGTTAATCGCTGTGCCGTGCGGTTTGATTCACTCGGTCGGTGTGTTAATCCCTGTACCGTGCGGTTTGATTCACTCGGTCGGTGTGTTAATCGCTGTACCGTGCGGTTTGATTCACTCGGTCGGTGTGTTAATCCCTGTACCGTGCGGTTTGATTCACTCGGTCGGTCTGTTAATCCCTGTGCCGTGCGGTTTGATTCACTCGGTCGGTGTGTTAATCCCTGTCCGTGCGGTTTGATTCACTCGGTCGGTGTGTTAATCCCTGCACCGTGCGGTTTGATTCACTCGGTCGGTGTGTTAATCCCTGTACCGTGCGGTTTGATTCACTCGGTCGGTGTGTTAATCCCTGTACCGTGCGGTTTGATTCACTCGGTCGGTGTGTTAATCCCTGTACCGTGCGGTTTGATTCACTCGGTCGGTGTGTTAATCCCTGTACCGTGCGGTTTGATTCACTCGGTCGGTGTGTTAATCCCTGTACCGTGCGGTTTGATTCACTCGGTCGGTGTGTTAATCGCTGTACCGTGCGATTTGATTCACCCGGTCGGTGTGTTAATCCCTGTACCGTGCGGTTTGATTCACTCGGTCGGTGTGTTAATCCCTGTACCGTGCGATTTGATTCACCCGGTCGGTGTGTTAATCGCTGTACCGTGCGATTTGATTCACTCGGTCGGTGTGTTAATCGCTGTACCGTGCGATTTGATTCACTCGGTCGGTGTGTTAATCGCTGTACCGTGCGATTTGATTCACCCGGTCGGTGTGTTAATCCCTGTACCGTGCGGTTTGATTCACTCGGTCGGTGTGTTAATCGCTGTACCGTGCGATTTGATTCACCCGGTCGGTGTGTTAATCCCTGTACCGTGCGGTTTGATTCACTCGGTCGGTGTGTTAATCGCTGTACCGTGCGGTTTGATTCACTCGGTCAGTGTGTTAATCCCTGTACCGTGCGGTTTGATTCACTCGGTCGGTGTGTTAATCCCTGTACCGTGCGGTTTGATTCACTCGGTCAGTGTGTTAATCCCTGTACCGTGCGGTTTGATTCACTCGGTCGGTGTGTTAATCCCTGTACCGTGCGGTTTGATTCACTCGGTCAGTGTGTTAATCCCTGTACCGTGCGGTTTGATTCACTCGGTCGGTGTGTTAATCGCTGTGCCGTGCGGTTTGATTCACTCGGTCGGTGTGTTAATCCCTGTACCGTGCGGTTTGATTCACTCGGTCGGTGTGTTAATCGCTGTACCGTGCGGTTTGATTCACTCGGTCGGTGTGTTAATCCCTGTACCGTGCGGTTTGATTCACTCGGTCGGTGTGTTAATCGCTGTGCCGTGCGGTTTGATTCACTCGGTCGGTGTGTTAATCCCTGTACCGTGCGGTTTGATTCACTCGGTCGGTCTGTTAATCCCTGTGCCGTGCGGTTTGATTCACTCGGTCGGTGTGTTAATCCCTGTCCGTGCGGTTTGATTCACTCGGTCGGTGTGTTAATCGCTGTACCGTGCGGTTTGATTCACTCGGTCGGTGTGTTAATCGCTGTACCGTGCGGTTTGATTCACTCGGTCGGTGTGTTAATCCCTGTACCGTGCGGTTTGATTCACTCGGTCGGTGTGTTAATCCCTGTACCGTGCGGTTTGATTCACTCGGTCGGTGTGTTAATCCCTGTACCGTGCGGTTTGATTCACTCGGTCGGTGTGTTAATCCCTGTACCGTGCGGTTTGATTCACTCGGTCGGTGTGTTAATCCCTGTGCCGTGCGGTTTGATTCACTCGGTCGGTGTGTTAATCCCTGTACCGTGCGGTTTGATTCACTCGGTCGGTGTGTTAATCGCTGTACCGTGCGGTTTGATTCACTCGGTCGGTGTGTTAATCCCTGTACCGTGCGGTTTGATTCACTCGGTCGGTGTGTTAATCCCTGTACCGTGCGGTTTGATTCACTCGGTCGGTGTGTTAATCCCTGTACCGTGCGGTTTGATTCACTCGGTCCGTGTGTTAATCGCTGTACCGTGCGGTTTGATTCACTCGGTCGGTGTGTTAATCCCTGTCCGTGCGGTTTGATTCACTCGGTCGGTGTGTTAATCCCTGTACCGTGCGGTTTGATTCACTCGGTCGGTGTGTTAATCCCTGCACCGTGCGGTTTGATTCACTCGGTCGGTGTGTTAATCCCTGTACCGTGCGGTTTGATTCACTCGGTCGGTGTGTTAATCCCTGTACCGTGCGGTTTGATTCACTCGGTCGGTGTGTTAATCCCTGCACCGTGCGGTTTGATTCACTCGGTCGGTGTGTTAATCCCTGTACCGTGCGGTTTGATTCACTCGGTCGGTGTGTTAATCCCTGTACCGTGCGGTTTGATTCACTCGCTCGGTGTGTTAATCCCTGGACCGTGCGGTTTGATTCACTCGGTCGGTGTGTTAATCCCTGTACCGTGCGGTTTGATTCACTCGGTCGGTGTGTTAATCCCTGTACCGTGCGGTTTGATTCACTCGGTCGGTGTGTTAATCCCTGCACCGTGCGGTTTGATTCACTCGGTCGGTGTGTTAATCCCTGTACCGTGCGGTTTGATTCACTCGGTCGGTGTGTTAATCCCTGTACCGTGCGGTTTGATTCACTCGCTCGGTGTGTTAATCCCTGGACCGTGCGGTTTGATTCACTCGGTCGGTGTGTTAATCCCTGTACCGTGCAGTTTGATTCACTCGGTCGGTGTGTTAATCCCTGCACCGTGCGGTTTGATTCACTCGGTCGGTGTGTTAATCCCTGTACCGTGCGGTTTGATTCACTCGGTCGGTGTGTTAATCCCTGTACCGTGCGGTTTGATTCACTCGCTCGGTGTGTTAATCCCTGGACCGTGCGGTTTGATTCACTCGGTCGGTGTGTTAATCCCTGGACCGTGCGGTTTGATTCACTCGGTCGGTGTGTTAATCCCTGTACCGTGCAGTTTGATTCACTCGGTCGGTGTGTTAATCGCTGTACCGTGCGGTTTGATTCACTCGGTCGGTGTGTTAATCGCTGTACCGTGCGGTTTGATTCACTCGGTCGGTGTGTTAATCCCTGTACCGTGCGGTTTGATTCACTCGGTCGGTGTGTTAATCCCTGTACCGTGCGGTTTGATTCACTCGGTCGGTGTGTTAATCCCTGTACCGTGCGGTTTGATTCACTCGGTCCGTGTGTTAATCGCTGTACCGTGCGGTTTGATTCACTCGGTCGGTGTGTTAATCCCTGCACCGTGCGGTTTGATTCACTCGGTCGGTGTGTTAATCCCTGTACCGTGCGGTTTGATTCACTCGGTCGGTGTGTTAATCGCTGTACCGTGCGGTTTGATTCACTCGGTCAGTGTGTTAATCCCTGTACCGTGAGGTTTGATTCACTCGGTCGGTGTGTTAATCCCTGTACCGTGCGGTTTGATTCACTCGGTCGGTGTGTTAATCGCTGTACCGTGCGGTTTGATTCACTCGGTCGGTGTGTTAATCCCTGTACCGTGCGGTTTGATTCACTCGGTCGGTGTGTTAATCGCTGTACCGTGCGGTTTGATTCACTCGGTCGGTGTGTTAATCCCTGTACCGTGCGGTTTGATTCACTCGGTCGGTGTGTTAATCGCTGTAACGTGCGGTTTGATTCACTCGGTCGGTGTGTTAATCGCTGTGCCGTGCGGTTTGATTCACTCGGTCGGTGTGTTAATCGCTGTACCGTGCGGTTTGATTCACTCGGTCGGTGTGTTAATCGCTGTACCGTGCGGTTTGATTCACTCGGTCGGTGTGTTAATCCCTGTGCCGTGCGGTTTGATTCACTCGGTCGGTGTGTTAATCCCTGTACCGTGCGGTTTGATTCATCTGGTCGGTGTGTTAATCCCTGTACCGTGCGGTTTGATTCACTCGGTCGGTGTGTTAATCCCTGTACCGTGCGGTTTGATTCACTCGGTCGGTGCGTTAATCCCTGTACCGTGCGATTTGATTCACTCGGTCGGTGTGTTAATCCCTGTACCGTGCGGTTTGATTCACTCGGTCGGTGCGTTAATCCCTGTACCGTGCGGTTTGATTCACTCGGTCGGTGTGTTAATCCCTGTCCGTGCGGTTTGATTCACTCGGTCGGTGTGTTAATCCCTGTACCGTGCGGTTTGATTCACTCGGTCGGCGTGTTAATCGCTGTACCGTGCGGTTTGATTCACTCGGTCGGTGTGTTAATCGCTGTACCGTGCGGTTTGATTCACTCGGTCGGTGTGTTAATCCCTGTACCGTGCGGTTTGATTCACTCGGTCGGTGTGTTAATCCCTGTACCGTGCGGATTGATTCACTCGGTCGGTGTGTTAATCCCTGTACCGTGCGGTTTGATTCACTCGGTCGGTGTGTTAATCCCTGTACCGTGCGGTTTGAATCACTCGGTCGGTGTGTTAATCCCTGTACCGTGCGGTTTGATTCACTCGCTTGGTCTGTTAATCCCTGTACAGTGCGGTTTGATTCACTCGGTCGGTGTGTTAATCCCTGTACCGTGCGGTTTGATTCACTCGGTCGGTGTGTTAATCCCTGTACCGTGCGGTTTGATTCACTCGTTCGGTGTGTTAATCCCTGTACCGTGCGGTTTGATTCACTCGGTCGGTGTGTTAATCCCTGTACCGTGCGGTTTGATTCACTCGGTCGATGTGTTAATCCCTGTACCGTGCGGTTTGATTCACTCGGTCGGTGTGTTAATCCCTGTACCGTGCGGTTTGATTCACTCGGTCGGTGTGTTAATCCCTGTACCGTGCGATTTGATTCACTCGGTCGGTGTGTTAGTCGCTGTACCGTGCGGTTTGATTCACTTGGTCGGTGTGTTAATCCCTGTACCGTGCGGTTTGATTCACTCGGTCGGTGTGTTAATTCCTGTACCGTGCGGTTTGATTCACTCGGTCGGTGTGTTAATCGCTGTGCCGTGCGGTTTGATTCACTCGGTCGGTGTGTTAATCCCTGTACCGTGCGGTTTGATTCAACCGGTCGGTGTGTTAATCCCTGTACCGTGCGGTTTGATTCACTCGGTCAGTGTGTTAATCCCTGTACCGTGCGGTTTGATTCACTCGGTCGGTGTGTTAATCCCTGTACCGTGCGGTTTGATTCAACCGGTCGGTGTGTTAATCCCTGTACCGTGCGGTTTGATTCACTCGGTCGGTGTGTTAACCCCTGTACCGTGCGGTTTGATTCACTCGGTCGGTGTGTTAATCCCTGTACCGTGCGGTTTGATTCACTCGGTCGGTGTGTTAATCGCTGTACCGTGCGGTTTGATTCACTCGGTCGGTGTGTTAATCCCTGTACCGTGCGGTTTGATTCACTCGGTCGGTGTGTTAATCCCTGTACCGTGCGGTTTGATTCACTCGGTCGGTGTGTTAATCGCTGTACCGTGCGGTTTGATTCACTCGGTCGGTGTGTTAATCCCTGTACCGTGCGGTTTGATTCAACCGGTCGGTGTGTTAATCCCTGTACCGTGCGGTTTGATTCACTCGGTCGGTGTGTTAATTCCTGTGCCGTGCGGTTTGATTCACTCGGTCGGTGTGTTAATCGCTGTGCCGTGCGGTTTGATTCACTCGGTCGGTGTGTTAATCCCTGTACCGTGCGGTTTGATTCACTCGGTCGGTGTGTTAATCCCTGTACCGTGCGGTTTGATTCAACCGGTCGGTGTGTTAATCCCTGTACCGTGCGGTTTGATTCACTCGGTCGGTGTGTTAACCCCTGTACCGTGCGGTTTGATTCACTCGGTCGGTGTGTTAATCCCTGTACCGTGCGGTTTGATTCACTCGGTCGGTGTGTTAATCGCTGTACCGTGCGGTTTGATTCACTCGGTCGGTGTGTTAATCCCTGTACCGTGCGGTTTGATTCAACCGGTCGGTGTGTTAATCCCTGTACCGTGCGGTTTGATTCACTCGGTCGGTGTGTTAATCCCTGTACCGTGCGGTTTGATTCACTCGGTCAGTGTGTTAATCGCTGTACCGTGCGGTTTGATTCACTCGCTCGGTGTGTTAATCCCTGTGCCGTGCGGTTTGATTCACTCGGTCGGTGTGTTAATCCCTGTACCGTGCGGTTTGATTCACTCGGTCGGTGTGTTAACCCCTGTACCGTGCGGTTTGATTCACTCGGTCGGTGTGTTAATCCCTGTACCGTGCGGTTTGATTCACTCGGTCGGTGTGTTAATCGCTGTACCGTGCGGTTTGATTCACTCGGTCGGTGTGTTAATCCCTGTACCGTGCGGTTTGATTCAACCGGTCGGTGTGTTAATCCCTGTACCGTGCGGTTTGATTCACTCGGTCGGTGTGTTAATTCCTGTGCCGTGCGGTTTGATTCACTCGGTCGGTGTGTTAATCGCTGTGCCGTGCGGTTTGATTCACTCGGTCGGTGTGTTAATCCCTGTACCGTGCGGTTTGATTCACTCGGTCGGTGTGTTAATCCCTGTACCGTGCGGTTTGATTCAACCGGTCGGTGTGTTCATCCCTGTACCGTGCGGTTTGATTCACTCGGTCGGTGTGTTAACCCCTGTACCGTGCGGTTTGATTCACTCGGTCGGTGTGTTAATCCCTGTACCGTGCGGTTTGATTCACTCGGTCGGTGTGTTAATCGCTGTACCGTGCGGTTTGATTCACTCGGTCGGTGTGTTAATCCCTGTACCGTGCGGTTTGATTCAACCGGTCGGTGTGTTAATCCCTGTACCGTGCGGTTTGATTCACTCGGTCGGTGTGTTAATCCCTGTACCGTGCGGTTTGATTCACTCGGTCAGTGTGTTAATCCCTGTACCGTGCGGTTTGATTCACTCGGTCGGTGTGTTAATCGCTGTGCCGTGCGGTTTGATTCACTCGGTGGGTGTGTTAATCGCTGTACCGTGCGGTTTGATTCACTCGGTCGGTGTGTTAATCCCTGTACCGTGCGGTTTGATTCACTCGGTCGGTGTGTTAATCCCTGTACCGTGCGGTTTGATTCACTCGGTGGGTGTGTTAATCGCTGTACCGTGCGGTTTGATTCACTCGGTCGGTGTGTTAATCCCTGTACCGTGCGGTTTGATTCACTCGGTCGGTCTGTTAATCCCTGTACCGTGCGGTTTGATTCACTCGGTCGGTGTGTTAATCCCAGTACCGTGCGGTTTGATTCACTCGGTCGGTGTGTTAATCCCTGTACCGTGCGGTTTGAATCACTCGGTCGGTGTGTTAATCGCTGTACCGTGCGGTTTGATTCACTCGGTCGGTGTGTTAATCGCTGTACCGTGCGGTTTGATTCACTCGGTCGGTGTGTTAATCCCTGTACCGTGCGATTTGATTCACTCGGTCGGTGTGTTACTCGCTGTGCCGTGTGGTTTGATTCACTCGGTCGGTGTGTTAATCCCTGTACCGTGCGGTTTGATTCACTCGGTCGGTGTGTTACTCGCTGTGCCGTGTGGTTTGATTCACTCGGTCGGTGTGTTAATCCCTGTACCGTGCGGTTTGAATCACTCGGTCGGTGTGATAATCCCTGTACCGTGCGGTTTGATTCACTCGGTCGGTGTGTTAATCCCTGTACCGTGCGGTTTGATTCACTCGGTCGGTGTGTTAATCGCTGTACCGTGCGGTTTGAATCACTCGGTCGGTGTGTTACTCGCTGTGCCGTGCGGTTTGATTCACTCGGTCCGTGTGTTAATCGCTGTACCGTGCGGTTTGAATCACTCGGTCGGTGTGTTAATCCCTGTACCGTGCGGTTTGATTCACTCGGTCAGTGTGTTAATCGCTGTACCGTGCGGTTTGATTCACTCGGTCGGTGTGTTACTCGCTGTGCCGTGCGGTTTGATTCACTCGGTCCGTGTGTTAATCGCTGTACCGTGCGGTTTGATTCACTCGGTCAGTGTGTTAATCGCTGTACCGTGCGGTTTGATTCACTCGGTCGGTGTGTTAATCGCTGTACCGTGCGGTTTGATTCACCCGGTCGGTGTTAATCCCTGTACCGTGCGGTTTGATTCACTCGGTCGGTGTTAATCCCTGTACCGTGCGGTTTGATTCACTCGGTCGGTGTTAATCGCTGTACCGTGCGGTTTGATTCCCTCGGTCGGTGTGTTAATCGCTGTACCGTGCGGTTTGATTCACTCGGTCGGTGTGTTAATCACTGTACCGTGCGGTTTTAATCACTCGGTCGGTGTGTTAATCCCTGTACCGTGCGGTTTGATTCACTCGGTCCGTGTGTTAATCGCTGTACCGTGCGGTTTGATTCACTCGGTCGGTGTGTTAATCCCTGTACCGTGCGGTTTGATTCACTCGGTCGGTGTGTTAATCCCTGTACCGTGCGGTTTGATTCACTCGGTCCGTGTGTTAATCCCTGTACCGTGCGGTTTGATTCACTCGGTCGGTGTGTTAATCCCTGTACCGTGCGGTTTGATTCACTCGGTCGGTGTGTTAATCCCTGTACCGTGCGGTTTGATTCACTCGGTCGGTGTGTTAATCCCTGTACCGTGCGGTTTGATTCACTCGGTCGGTGTGTTAATCCCTGTACCGTGCGGTTTGATTCACTCGGTCGGTGTGTTAATCCCTGTACCGTGCGGTTTGATTCACTCGGTCGGTGTGTTAATCCCTGTACCGTGCGGTTTGATTCACTCGGTCGGTGTGTTAATCCCTGTACCGTGCGGTTTGATTCACTCGGTCGGTGTGTTAATCCCTGTACCGTGCGGTTTGATTCACTCGGTCGGTGTGTTAATCCCTGTGCCGTGCGGTTTGATTCACTCGGTCGGTGTATCGTGCAGTATTCACCTCTCCAGTGTGCTCTCTGACTGGCCTGATTTTTTTTTGCAGTGATGACCATGGCTTCAGCCCCCTGCACTGGGCCTGTCGGGAGGGACGATGCAATGTTGTTGACATGTTGATAATGCGTGGGGCTCGGATCAATGTGATGAACCGGGGCGATGACACACCTCTGCATCTTGCTGCCAGCCATGGCCACCGGGATATTGTTCAAAAGGTAAGACAATTTCTCAAACTCGGGTCAATACCTTTTAAAATCAAACAAGTATCTATCCTCTATTTCACAGACCAATCCCACCTCTGCACCTTCTCCCCATATCTCTCAATCCCAGAATCCCAGAATTGATAAGGTGCAGAAAGAGGCCATTCGGCGCATTGTGTCTGCAGCGGCCCTCCAAATCAGCATTGTGACTTAGTGCACTCCCGTTTTTAGTGCCTTTTCCACGTACCCCTGCACATTGGCCCTATTCAAATGATCATCTATCACCTAATGTGCTCACCAATTCCTCAGTTGAACCTGCCTCCACCACACTTCGTGTTTGCTTCTTTTATTAATCACTTTAAATCTGCGCTTTCTCATTCTCGATCCTTTCACGAGCAGGAATAGTTTCTCCCTGTCTACCCTGTCCAGCCCCCTCATGATTTTGAACATCTCCATCAAATGTCCTCTTCGCCTTCTTTTCTCTAAGGAGAACAATGCCAACCTCTCCAATCTATCCTCTACGCAAATTCCAATCGTAACAGGGAGCGACATCATGAAGAGTAAATATCGTCGCTTGGCAACTAGAGGCCCTTGTAAGGGATAAAAAAAAACTTCCCTTTTTTCTTTAGTTTTAACTGGAAGTTTGGGAGGGGGGGGGTGGTAAGTTAGTGCAGTTCAGACTGTCAGGAAAGGGACATTGCCCAGAGCTCTGCTAACAGCTGTTGGAGACGGGGAGAGAATGGGAAGGCAGCTCTCATAGCTTTGCTCAAAGAATTAAAATGCAAGAAAGTAAGCTGCAGAGGAACTATAGGACGGCTGGTTCTAGAAACCTGGAAATAGAACGGGACAATGTTCATGGGCCACACAAACAAAGCTGTCAGGGAACCAGCTGGTGAGAAGATAGGTTTCTAAAGAAATCCTAAAGTTTGAAATGTCTTACGACCATCCGAGAAACAAATTTTTATGTAATTGGGAAGACACTGTTGGCTGAATATCAGAGTTTGTGTTGACAGTGGAAGGCAGTCAAGAAAAAGAAATCCTGAAGGGTTGGTGTAAAAGCCTGGAGTGGATTCGCTGGTAAAAGTGGAGTGGATGTTCTGCTCACAAGTTTCTGGAAACCTGTCTGGTTTTTGCAATGCAAACCGCTAAGGAAAGCATAATAATGAGAGACAATTTAAAGGGTGTTTGTGGAAGTAGTGTTTTGAATCTCAATCCAACCTTCTCCCCATATCCCTCAATCCCACCTACCCACCTTTTCCCCATATCCCTCAGTCCCATTTGTATTTTCAACCAGTGTCAGTTTCCCCAGGAACCTGAAGGTTACTTTTCTACTTCAACCCTAGTCTTCCGAGAATTCCGTGCTGTACTTTTCTTTGTTCTTTGCTACGGTGGTGTTGGTGGTACAGGTGTGGTGTGTACGGTACAGGTATGTGTGGTGTGGGTGGTACAGGTATGTGTGGTGTGTACGGTACAGGTATGTGTGGTGTGTACGGTACAGGTATGTGTGGTGTGTACGGTACAGGTATGTGTGGTGTGTACGGTACAGGTATGTGTGGTGTGTACGGTACAGGTATGTGTGGTGTGGGTGGCACAGGTATGTGTGGTGTGTACGGTACAGGCATGTGTGGTGTGGGTGGTACAGGCATGTGTGGTGTGGGTGGTACAGGCATGTGTGGTGTGGGTGGTACAGGCATGTGTGGTGTGGGTGGTACAGGTATGTGTGGTGTGGGTGGTACAGGTATGTGTGGTGTGTATAGTACAGGTATGTGTGGTGTGGGTGGTACAGGTATGTGTGGTGTGGGTGGTACAGGTATGTGTGGTGTGGGTGGTACAGGTATGTGTGGTGTGTACGGTACAGGTATGTGTGGTGTGGGTGGTACAGGTATGTGTGGTGTGTACGGTACAGGTATGTGTGGTGTGGGTGGTACAGGTGTGTGTGGTGTGTATGGTACAGGTGTGTGTGGTGTGTATGGTACAGGTATGTGTGGTGTGTATGGTACAGGTATGTGTGGTGTGGGTGGTACAGGTGTGTGTGGTGTGGGTGGTACAGGTATGTGTGGTGTGGGTGGTACAGGTATGTGTGGTGTGTATAGTACAGGTATGTGTGGTGTGGGTGGTACAGGTATGTGTGGTGTGTATGGTACAGGTATGTGTGGTGTGTATGGTACAGGTATGTGTGGTGTGTACGGTACAGGTATGTGTGGTGTGTACGGTACAGGTATGTGTGGTGTGTATGGTACAGGTATGTGTGGTGTGTATGGTACAGGTATGTGTGGTGTGTATGGTACAGGTATGTGTGGTGTGTGTGGTACAGGTATGTGTGGTGTGGGTGGTACAGGTATGTGTGGTGTGTATGGTACAGGTATGTGTGGTGTGAATAGTACAGGTATGTGTGGTGTGGGTGGTACAGGTATGTGTGGTGTGTATGGTACAGGTATGTGTGTTGTGTACGGTACAGGTATATGTGGTGTGTATGGTACAGGTATGTGTGGTGTGGGTGGTACAGGTATGTGTGGTGTGGGTGGTACAGGCATGTGTGGTGTGTATGGTACAGGTATGTGTGGTGTGGGTGGTACAGGTATGTGTGGTGTGGGTGGTACAGGAATGTGTGGTGTGTACGGTACAGGTATGTGTGGTGTGTACGGTACAGGTATGTGTGGTGTGTACGGTACAGGTATGTGTGGTGTGTACGGTACAGGTATGTGTGGTGTGTACGGTACAGGTATGTGTGGTGTGTACGGTACAGGTATGTGTGGTGTGGGTGGTATAGGTATGTGTGGTGTGGGTGGTACAGGTATGTGTGGTGTGTATGGTACAGGTATGTGTGGTGTGGGTGGTACAGGTATGTGTGGTGTGGGTGGTGCAGGTATGTGTGGTGTGTACGGTACAGGTATGTGTGGTGTGTACGGTACAGGTATGTGTGGTGTGGGTGGTACAGGTATGTGTGGTGTGTATGGTACAGGTATGTGTGGTGTGGGTGGTACAGGTATGTGTGGTGTGGGTGGTACAGGTATGTGTGGTGTGTATGGTACAGGTATGTGTGGTGTGTACGGTACAGGTATGTGTGATGTGGGTGGTACAGGTATGTGAGGTGTGTATGGTACAGGTATGTGTGGTGTGTACGGTACAGGTATGTGTGGTGTGGGTGGTACAGGTATGTGTGGTGTGGATGGTACAGGTATGTGTGGTGTGGATGGTACAGGTATGTGTGGTGTGGGTGGTACAGGTATGTGTGGTGTGGGTGGTACAGGCATGTGTGGTGTGGGTGGTACAGGCATGTGTGGTGTGTATGGTACAGGTATGTGTGGTGTGGGTGGTACAGGTATGTGTGGTGTGGGTGGTACAGGTATGTGTGGCGTGTACGGTACAGGTATGTGTGGTGTGGGTGGTACAGGTATGTGTGGTGTGTACGGTACAGGTATGTGTGGTGTGGTTGGTACAGGTATGTGTGGTGTGTACGGTGCAGTTATGTGTGGTGTGTACGGTGCAGGTATGTGTGGTGTGTACGGTACAGGTATGTGTGGTGTGGGTGGTACAGGTATGTGTGGTGTGTACGGTGCAGGTATGTGTGGTGTGGGTGGTATAGGTATGTGTGGTGTGGTTGGTACAGGCATGTGTGGTGTGGGTGGTACAGGTATGTGTGGTGTGGGTGGTACAGGTATGTGTGGTGTGGGTGGTACAGGTATGTGTGGTGTGTACGGTACAGGTATGTGTGGTGTGTACGGTACAGGTATGTGTGGTGTGGGTGGTATAGGTATGTGTGGTGTGGGTGGTACAGGCATGTGTGGTGTGGGTGGTACAGGCATGTGTGGTGTGTACGGTACAGGTATGTGTGGTGCGTACGGTACAGGTATGTGTGGTGTGGGTGGTACAGGTATGTATGGTGTGTATGGTACAGGTATGTGTGGTGTGGGTGGTACAGGTATGTGTGGTGTGGGTGGTACAGGTATGTGTGGTGTGTATGGTACAGGTATGTGTGGTGTGTACGGTACAGGTATGTGTGGTGTGGGTGGTACAGGTATGTGTGGTGTGGGTGGTACAGGTATGTGTGGTGTGTACGGTACAGGTATGTGTGGTGTGGGTGGTACAGGTATGTGTGGTGTGGGTGGTACAGGTATGTGTGGTGTGGATGGTACAGGTATGTGTGGTGTGGGTGGTACAGGTATGTGTGGTGTGGGTGGTACAGGTATGTGTGATGTGTACAGTACAGATATGTGTGGTGTGGGTGGTACAGGTATGTGTGGTGTGGGTGGTACAGGTATGTGTGGTGTGGGTGGTACAGGTGTGTGTGGTGTGTACGGTACAGGTATGTGTGGTGTGTAAGGTACAGGTATGTGTGGTGTGTACGGTACAGGTATGTGTGGTGTGTACGGTACAGGTGTGTGTGGTGTGGGTGGTACAGGTATGTGTGGTGTGGGTGGTACAGGTATGTGTGGTGTGGGTGGTACATGTATGTGTGGTGTGGATGGTACAGGTATGTGTGGTGTGGGTGGTACAGGTATGTGTGGTGTGGGTGGTACAGATATGTGTGGTGTGGGTGGTACAGATATGTGTGGTGTGGGTGGTACAGGTATGTGTGGTGTGTACGGTACAGGTATGTGTGGTGTGGGTGGTACAGGTATGTGTGGTGTGTATGGTACAGGTATGTGTGGTGTGTACGGTACAGGTATGTGTGGTGTGTATGGTACAGGTGTGTGTGGTGTGGGTGGTACAGGTATGTGTGGTGTGGGTGGTACAGGTATGTGTGGTGTGGGTGGTACATGTATGTGTGGTGTGGATGGTACAGGTATGTGTGGTGTGGGTGGTACATGTATGTGTGGTGTGGATGGTACAGGTATGTCCGATTTGGATGGAATGAGTAGTGAATACCTTCAGTGTGAGTTGTTGCATTGCCAACAGATTTTCAGTTCCCCCTCTGTTTATTGCTCTTTAATCTGTGGCTTTATCTCGTGGAGTATCTCATGGGTTGGCTGCAAATAGCAGACTGAGATATAAGACAGTCTGTCCATCACAGAAGCTTGTCCATCTCCCATCATTCAGGACTTGTGAGGGCTTGTTGTTGGGTGAAGTGCTGTCTCTAGCAGGCAAGAAACTCATTACTGTTGTAATCAAACCCATCAAAGGACAATCTAATTTTCAGAGGGAAGTTTTACCTTCCTTGGGACCAGAGGCCGCCTCTGTTTTGATTGAAGCTATTTATATCATTTTTGTTTCAAAAATTGAAGCCTGATTTTCCCCTACTTTTTCAACCGTCTTGAGAACTGAGTGTTGCTGCATGCTAACTATGGATTGGTTTTGCATCAAAAGGGGTGCATGGTGGCACCGTGGTTAGCACTGCTGCCTCATGGCGCTGAGTACCCGGCGACACGGTGGCACCGTGGTTAGCACTGCTGCCTCATGGCGCTGAGTACCCGGCGACACGGTGGCACCGTGGTTAGCACTGCTGCCTCATGGCGCTGAGGACCTTGCTTCGATCCCAGCCCCAGGTCACTGTCCATGTGGAGTTTGCACATTCTCCCTGTGTCTACGTGGCTCTGAGCCCCACAACCCAAAGATGTGCAGGGTAGGTGGATTGGCCACATTAAATTGCCCCTTAATTGGAATAAGAATAATTGGGTACTCTAAATTTAAAAAAAAAAAGTTTTGCATCAAAAGTTTTTATGTTGCGGTTTATTATTTCTTCTAAATGGGAGAGTTATAGAATCACTACAGTGCAGAAAGAGGCCATTTGGCCCATCAAGTCTGCACCGACCCTCTGAAGAGCATCCTACATAGGCCCACCCTATCCCCACTTAACATTTTGGACACTAAGGGCCAATTTAGCATGGGCAATCCACCTAACCTGCACATCTTTGGAGAGTGTTGCAACCTTGAATTTAAAATACATTCTCACCCTCTGGTAGTCTAGTTGATGAGACAGGGGTTATTGAAGGATTCGATGCAGTGTGGTTTGAGACCTCCCTCCCCATTCTCTACCCACCCCCTCCCTGCCATTCCCATTCCACAATCTCTCCTATCCTCTCCTCACTTCTCAGTTTCCCCATCACCTCTTCCCCTTCTGCTCCCATTTCCCCCATCCCCTCCCCTCCCACCCCTTCCCTGCTGAGCCTGTCGTGGAGATTGGTCCTTTGTCCAGCAGGACAGGATAGATGGTGATGAGCTCGCAGGTTTCAGCAAGAAGGGTGATTGAAGGTGTTACAATTGGGCTCAGTGTTCCCAGGTTAAAGGGAAGGATACAAATCAGCTGGGTTCCCACTCCTGAACGGCGTCTGGTCATTCTTGAGTTGGTGCTGTACACATGTTTACATGTGTGTACGTTTGTGTGCGTGTTTGCATGATGGTGTTTGTATCTGCATTCTTGTGTGAAGGGAAGATTGCTTTTGCCTTTTATGGTTTCCCTGGTTCATTGTCCTGCTCGTGCCTGTTGCTGAGGCTGACGCAGGGAAACCCGAGGGAATCGATGGACGAGCAGGGGGAGCCATTCGTGTTAACTGTTGATGGTGCATTCTTTCACTTTGGTCATTACATCTTGCCCTCGTGCTGTTCAGCGACTGAATGGCTCACTGTCTGTGTTTCTCTCTGCAGCTTATCCAGTGTAAAGCAGATGTCAGCGCTGTGAATGAACACGGAAACACACCACTGCACTACGCCTGCTTCTGGGGTCATGACGAGGTGGCTGAGGTAAGAGTTTCTACAACACTGAACATGGTGTCTGACATGCCTGAGGTCACATTGTGCACAGTGAACATACAAATTAACAGCAGGAGTGGACCAATCAGCCCTCAAACCTGCTCCCACCGGTTAACATAACATCAGCAGCAGGGAAAATGCTGGAGTTTATTGTAAAGGATGTGATAATAGGACACTTTGAAAATATCTACGGGATTAGACAAATTCAACATGGGTTTCTGAAAGGGAAATCGCATTTGACAAACCTACAAGAGCTTTCCGAGGGTGTGATTAGAATAGATAAGGGAGAACCAGTGAATGGTGTATTTGGATTTTCAGAAAGCTTTTGATAAAGTCCCACGTCAGAGGTTAGTGTGTGAAATTAAAGCGCATGGGATTGGGGTAATATATTGCCATGGACTGAGAATTGATTAGCAGACAGGAAACAAAGGGTGGGAATAAATGGGTCTTTTTCAGAGTGGCAGGCAGTAACTAATGGGGTCCCACAGGGATCAGTGTTTGGGCCGCAACTATTCCGAATATACATCAATGATTTGGACAAGGGAACTAAAAGCAATATTTCCCAGTTTGCTGTTGTCACAAAACTTGGTGGGAATATGAATGGTGAGGACGATGACACGGCAGATGCAGTGTAACTTGTAAATGTAAAGTTATCTACCTTAGACGGAGAAATAATGGCAGATTATTATTTAAGTGGTGATAGATTGGGAAATGTTGATGAACAAAGGGACCTGGGTGTCCTAGTGCCACCATGCCGTGTTTCTGACTGTAAGGGAATCTTCATGTACCTACAGAAACTTTTACAGACAGTTTTTATGTTCCCTGCTTGCTTACTCGCGTCCTCTGTTTCCCCTTCTTAATCAGTCCACTTTTGCTGTATTCTAAACTGCTCCCAATCCTCAGACCTGTTGTTTTTTTTGGCCAATTTGTATACCTCTTTCTTAGATCTAATAGTATCTCTAATTTCCCTGTAAGCAATGGTTTATGTCTATCTTCTTTTGACAAAACTTAATTTCTTGTTGTGGTCTTTTGGCCTTAGATCCACATTTAACATTGAAAATGCCAATGTAACCAGTGAAAATGGGAAGTGCCATGTTTCGTGTGTCCCAGTGATAATGTGGAGACAGCTGCCATTACAGTGGGGTGTAGCTCCAACATAGTCCCATACTGCACTGAGATCTGTGTGACAGGACACCCACTTGTGATACATCTGGTATCTCTTCCCTTTCAGGATCTGGTGCTGAATGGAGCCCTCGTCAGCATCTGCAGTAAGTACGGAGAGACTCCATTGGACAAGGGAAAGGTCCACTTGCGGGAGATACTGAAGGGTATGTATGCTGTTATATCCAACTCATCAGATGTTGGAAGTTCAGATAAAACTCAAATTGCCTGTGACTTTGCTGCATACGTGTCTGTATATACACACTCTCCGAGTGACACAGATAGAGACATGAGAAACTCACTCCATAGAACCAAATAGTGGCCAGAGTCCGCCAACTGTGACAGATAACAAAGGGAAATTGAATTATCAGGATAGTAGTGGCAACAGTACCATTGATACTGGTTAATGTCGATCAGAATGGACATTTGGTTCTTCGGGTGATTAGGCAGACTGTGATCCATCTGTATCTTAACCCCATTTGCCCTTCTTGGCTCAAGCACATCTGACCTTCATGTTTTTATAATCTTCCTTGGGATGTGGGCGGCTCTGCCTGGACCAGCATTTTTTGCCCATCCCTATGGGTGATGTTAGGAAGCATTTCACACAAAGAGGAGCGGAAATCTGGGCTGCTTCCTTCAAGAGGCAGGGCTTCTGAGTCAACTGAAATTGGGACACCAATCAGCAGAGTTTTATTGGGTAAGGGTTTCAAGGGGAAAGGAAAGGTTAGTAGATTAGTGGGTGAGGTCAGCATGATAGCACAGTGGTTAGCACAATTGCTTCACAGCTCCAGCGTCCCAGGTTCGATTCCCGGCTTGGGTCACTGTCTGTGCGGAGTCTGCACATCCTCCCCGTGTCTGCGTGGGTTTTCTCCGGGTGCTCCGGTTTCCTCCCACAGTCCAAAGATGTGCAGGTTAGGTGGATTGGCCATGATAAATTGCTCTTAGTGTCCAAAATTGCCCTTAGTATTGGGTGGGGTTGCTGGGTTATGGGAATAGGGTGGAGGGGTGGACCTTGGGTAGGGTGCTCTTTCCAAGAGCCGGTGCAGACTTGATGGGCTGAATGGCCTCCTTCTGCACTGTAAATTCTATGAATCTATGATGAAATTAAGGTACATATCTAATAAAACAGTGGATCAGGCTCGAGGGGCTGAATGATCTCCTCCTCTGGCACCGTTTCCTGTACGTTATGAACTCATCAATAAGGAGAATTGATTAATCAAAAGAAACTGCTGATGAAAAAGAACTGAGACATTGTGGAATGGACTAAAATCATGGAGTCTGCTCACTTTTAACTGCTGGGCAGATATTACAACAGTGGGACTGCTGCCCAGGCCTGGCTGAGTGCAGAGGTACCCTGTGCTGCCCAGGCCTGGCTGAGTGCAGAGGTACCCTGTGCTGCCCAGGCCTGGCTGAGTGCAGAGGTACCCTGTGCTGCCCAGGCCTGGCTGAGTGCAGAGGTACCCTGTGCTGCCCAGGCCTGGCTGAGTGCAGTGGTAACTTGTGCTGCCCAGGCCTGGCTGAGTGCAGAGGTACCCTGTGCTGCCCAGGCCTGGCTGAGTGCAGTGGTAACTTGTGCTGCC
This sequence comes from Scyliorhinus torazame, assembly GCF_047496885.1. Lineage (NCBI taxonomy): Eukaryota > Metazoa > Chordata > Chondrichthyes > Carcharhiniformes > Scyliorhinidae > Scyliorhinus > Scyliorhinus torazame. The sequence goes on from NW_027308193.1 coordinate 153,854, forward strand.
CAGGCCTGGCTGAGTGCAGAGGTACCCTGTGCTGCCCTGGCCTGGCTGAGTGCAGAGGTACCCTGTGCTGCCCAGGCCTGGCTGAGTGCAGAGGTACCCTGTGCTGCCCAGGCCTGGCTGAGTGCAGAGGTACCCTGTGCTGCCCAGGCCTGGCTGAGTGCAGAGGTACCCTGTGCTGCCCTGGCCTGGCTGAGTGCAGAGGTACCCTGTGCTGCCCAGGCCTGGCTGAGTGCAGAGGTACCCTGTGCTGCCCAGGCCTGGCTGAGTGCAGAGGTACCCTGTGCTGCCCAGGCCTGGCTGAGTGCAGAGGTACCCTGTGCTGCCCAGGCCTGGCTGAGTGCAGAGGTACCCTGTGCTGCCCAGGCCTGGCTGAGTGCAGTGGTAACTTGTGCTGCCCAGGCCTGGCTGAGTGCAGTGGTACCCTGTGCTGCCCAGGCCTGGCTGAGTGCAGTGGTACCCTGTGCTGCCCAGGCCTGGCTGAGTGCAGAGGTACCCTGTGCTGCCCAGGCCTGGCTGAGTGCAGTGGTACCCTGTGCTGCCCAGGCCTGGCTGAGTGCAGTGGTACCCTGTGCTGCCCAGGCCTGGCTGAGTGCAGAGGTACCCTGTGCTGCCCAGGCCTGGCTGAGTGCAGTGGTACCTTGTGCTGCCCTGGCCTGGCTGAGTGCAGAGGTACCCTGTGCTGCCCAGGCCTGGCTGAGTGCAGAGGTACCCTGTGCTGCCCAGGCCTGGCTGAGTGCAGTGGTACCCTGTGCTGCCCAGGCCTGGCTGAGTGCAGTGGTACCTTGTGCTGCCCAGGCCTGGCTGAGTGCAGTGGTACCCTGTGCTGCCCAGGCCTGGCTGAGTGCAGTGGTAACTTGTGCTGCCCAGGCCTGGCTGAGTGCAGTGGTACCCTGTGCTGCCCTGGCCTGGCTGAGTGTAGTGGTACCTCTGTCATGTGAGAGTACCTTTAAGAAATGGGTGTTTATTACTGCAGTGATGTCAGAGAGTGGGTGGAGCTGGACTGTCTGTCAGCTTTTTACTTTCATTTTTGAGTAGGCTGCAGGGTGTGTTTTAGTTTGCTTTTCAGTGTTGGAGCTGAAGCCAGACCAAGCAGATGTACTGCTGTTCTCTCTGCCATGAAAAGACTATCTCTTGATCATTTGGTGAATTCAGAATTATAAATGTTTTCAGTAGTGACTTTAACCTGATGTGCTTCGGTTTAAAAGTTTTGTTTTTAAGTCTTCTGGATGTTAAAAGGACAACTTACAGATTACTTAGTGTTGTATTCTTTGGGGGTTGTATTTGAATTAATGGTTGCTAAGATGTTCACTGTATGTTTTAAAAAGGTGAACTTGAGTTCATAGAATAAACATTGTTTTGCTTTTGAAAAATACTTTCCCATTTCGGCTGTGCCACACCTGTAGAGTGGGCCGTGTGCTCCCCATACCACAATCTGTTAAAAGTTGTGGGTCAGGTGAATCCCATGATATACTTTGGGGTTCTCTAAACCCTGGCCCATAACACCTGGCAGGGATCCATTCCACATGGAGCTTTGTCATCCTGGCTGGGTGTGCGTGCCTTGGCCCAGTGCCTGTGGCGGCACAGGTTTGGGAAGTGCTGTGCGATCGGTGTATGGCACTGAGTATGAGAGGCTCCTTCACTCTCTCAGAAATGCCCCCGTTTTGGTTTCCTTCTCCAATCGATCATGTACTTTTGTTCTATTTTATTCTCATTGTAAACTCTCTTTATCTCCTCCCACAGAACGTGCAGAGAAGCTTGGCCAGAGTCTGACGAAAGTACCCTACAAGGACACCTTCTGGAAAGGAACAACACGCACTCGCCCCAGTCAGTCAAACCCCAACTTTTATTCAGAATTGACCAGAATGTAATTCAGAATTGATCCTAGTGTAATTCAGAATTGATCATAGTGTAATTCAGAATTGATCATGGTGTAATTCAGAATTGATCATGTTGTAATTCAGAATTGATCACAGTGTAATTCAGAATTGATCACAGTGTAATTCAGAATTGATCATGGTGTAATTCAGAATTGATCCTAGTGTAATTCAGAATTGATCATGGTGTAATTCAGAATTGATCATGTTGTAATTCAGAATTGATCACAATGTAATGCCGAATTGATCCTAGTGTAATTCAGAATTGATCATGGTGTAATTCAGAATTGATCATGGTGTAATTCAGAATTGATCACGGTGTAATTCAGAATTGATCCTAGTGTAATTCAGAATTGATCATGTTGTAATTCAGAATTGATCACAGTGTAATTCAGAATTGATCATGTTGTAATTCAAAATTGATCATGGTGTAATTCAGAATTGATCACTGTAATTCAGAATTGATCATGGTGTAATTCAGAATTGATCACAGTAATTCAGAATTGATCATGGTGTAATTCAGAATTGATCATGGTGTAATTCAGAATTGATCACGGTGTAATTCAGAATTGATCCTAGTGTAATTCAGAATTGATCATGCTGTAATTCAGAATTGATCACAATGTAATTCCGAATTGATCCTAGTGTAATTCAGAATTGATCATGGTGTAATTCAGAATTGATCATGGTGTAATTCTGAATTGACCATGTTGTAATTCAGAATTGATCACAGTGTAATTCAGAACTGATCCTAGTGTAATTCAGAATTGATCATGGTGTAATTCAGAATTGATCACAGTATAATTCAGAATTGATCACGGTGTAATTCAGAATTGATCCTAGTGTAATTCAGAATTGATCATGTTGTAATTCAGAATTGATCATGTTGTAATTCAGAATTGATCATGGTGTAATTCAGAATTGATCATGGTGTATTGCTGTATAGAACCTTGGTGATTGCTGTATAGAACCTTAGTTAGGCCACACTTGGAGTATAGTGTTCAATTCTGGTCGCCACACTACCAGAAGGATGTGGAGGCTTTAGAGAGGGTGCAGAAGAGATTTACCAGAATGTTGCCTGGTATGGAGGGCATAAGCTATGAGGAGCGATTGAATAAACTCGGTTTGTTCTCACTGGAACGAAGGAGGTTGAGGGGCGACCTGATAGAGGTATACAAAATTATGAGGGGCATAGACAGAGTGGATAGTCAGAGGCTTTTCCCCAGGGTAGAGGGGTCAATTACTAGGGGGCATAGGTTTAAGGTGAGAGTGCAAGGTTTAGAGTAGATGTACGAGGCAAGTTTTTTACGCAGAGGGTAGTGGGTGCCTGTAACTCACTACCGGAGGAGGTAGTGGAAGCAGGGACGATAGGGACATTTAAGGGGCATCTTGACAAATATATGAATAGGATGGGAATAGAAGGATACGGACCCAGGAAGTGTAGAAGATTGTAGTTTAGTCGGGCAGTATGGTCGGCACGGGCTTGGAGGGCCGAAGGGCCTGTTCCTGTGCTGTACATTTCTTTGTTCTTTGTTTGTTCTTTGTTCTTTGTGTAATTCAGAATTGATCACAGTGTAATTCAGAATTGATCCGAGCGTAATTCAGAATTGATCCTAGCGTAATTCAGAATTGATCATAGTGTAATTCAGAATTGATCATGGTGTAATTCAGAATTGATCCTCGCGTAATTCAGAATTGATCATAGTGTAATTCAGAATTGATCATGGTGTAATTCAGAATTGATCACAGTGTAATTCAGAATTGATCCTAGTGTAATTCAGAATTGATCCTAGTGTAATTCAGAATTGATCACCGTGTAATTCAGAATTGATCACAGTGTAATTCAGAATTGATCACGGTATAATTCAGAATTGATCACAGTGTAATTCAGAATTGATCCTAGTGTAATTCAGAATTGATCACAGTGTAATTCAGAATTGATCACAGTGTAATTCAGAATTGATCCTAGCGTAATTCAGAATTGATCACAGTGTAATTCAGAATTGATCCTAGTGCAATTCAGAATTGATCCTAGCGTAATTCAGAATTGATCACAGTGTAATTCAGAATTGATCCTAGTGTAATTCAGAATTGATCATGGTGTAATTCAGAATTGATCACAGTGTAATTCAGAATTGATCATGGTGTAATTCAGAATTGATCATGGCGTAATTCAGAATTGATCACAGTGTAATTCAGAATTGATCCTAGCGTAATTCAGAATTGATCACAGTGTAATTCAGAATTGATCCTAGTGTAATTCAGAATTGATCATGTTGTAATTCAGAATTGATCACAGTGTAATTCAGAATTGATCATGTTGTAATTCAAAATTGATCATGGTGTAATTCAGAATTGATCACAGTGTAATTCAGAATTGATCCGAGTGTAATTCAGAATTGATCCTGGTGTAATTCAGAATTGATCATGTTGTAATTCAGAATTGATCATGGTGTAATTCAGAATTGATCATGTTGGAATTCAGAATTAATCACAGTGTAATTCAGAATTGATCATGGTGTAATTCCCCAGGGTAAAGGGGTCAATTACTAGGGGGCATAGGTTTAAGGTGAGAGGGGCAAAGTTTAGAGTAGATGTACGAGGCAAGTTTTTTACGCAGAGGGTAGTGGGTGCCTGGAACTCACTACCGGAGGAGGTAGTGGAGGCAGGGACGATAGGGACATTTAAGGGGCATCTTGACAAATATATGAATAGGATGGGAATAGAAGGATATGGACCCAGGAAGTGTAGAAGATTGTAGTTTAGTCGGGCAGTATGGTCGGCACGGGCTTGGAGGGCCGAAGGGCCTGTTCCTGTGCTGTACATTTCTTTGTTCTTTGTTCTTTGTTGTTAATTCAGAATCGATCATGTTGTAATTCAGAATTGATCACAGTGTAATTCAGAACTGATCCTAGTGTAATTCAGAATTGATCATGGTGTAATTCAGAATTGATCACAGTAATTCAGAATTGATCATGGTGTAATTCAGACTTGATCATGGTGTAATTCAGAATTGATCCTAGTGTAATTCAGAATTGATCATTGTGTAATTCAGAATTGATCATGTTGTAATTCAGAATTGATCATGGTGTAATTCAGAACTGATCATGGTGTAATTCAGAATTGATCATGGCGTAATTCAGAATTGATCACAGTGTAATTCAGAATTGATCCGAGCGTAATTCAGAATTGATCACAGTGTAATTCAGAATTGATCCTAGTGTAATTCAGAATTGATCATGGTGTAATTCAGAATTGATCATAGTGTAATTCAGAATTGATCATGGTGTATTTCAGAATTGATCATGTTGTAATTCAGAATTGATCACAGTGTAATTCAGAATTGATCACAGTGTAATTCAGAATTGATCCTCGTGTAATTCAGAATTGATCATAGTGTAATTCAGAATTGATCATGGTGTAATTCAGAATTGATCACAGTGTAATTCAGAATTGATCACAGTGTAATTCAGAATTGATCATGGTGTAATTCAGAATTGATCATGGCGTAATTCAGAATTGATCACAGTGTAATTCAGAATTGATCCTAGCGTAATTCAGAATTGATCACAGTGTGATTCAGAATTGATCCTAGTGTAATTCAGAATTGATCATGGTGTAATTCAGAATTGATCACAGTGTAATTCAGAATTGATCATGGTGTATTTCAGAATTGATCATGTTGTAATTCAGAATTGATCATAGTGTAATTCAGAATTGATCATGGTGTAATTCAGAATTGATCATGGTGTAATTCAGAATTGATCACCATGTAATTCAGAATTGATCATGGTGTATTTCAGAATTGATCATGTTGTAATTCAGAATTGATCATAGTGTAATTCAGAATTGATCATGGTGTAATTCAGAATTGATCACAGTGGAATTCAGAATTGATCCTAGCGTAATTCAGAATTGATCACAGTGTAATTTAGAATTGATCCTAGTGTAATTCAGAATTGATCATGGTGTAATTCAGAATTGATCACAGTGTAATTCAGAATTGATCATGGTGTAATTCAGAATTGATCACAGTGTAATTCAGAATTGATCATGGTGTAATTCAGAATTGATCATGTTGTAATTCAGAATTGATCACAGTGTAATTCAGAATTGATCCTAGTGTAATTCAGAATTGATCATAGTGTAATTCAGAATTGATCATGGTGTAATTCAGAATTGATCACAGTGTAATTCAGAATTGATCCTAGCGTAATTCAGAATTGATCACAGTGTAATTCAGAATTGATCCTAGTGTAATTCAGAATTGATCATGGTGTAATTCAGAATTGATCCTAGTGTAATTCAGAATTGATCCTAGTGTAATTCAGAATTGATCACCGTGTAATTCAGAATTGATCATGGTGTAATTCAGAATTGATCATGGTGTAATTCAGAATTGATCATGGTGTAATTCAGAATTGATCACAGTGTAATTCAGAATTGATCCTAGCGTAATTCAGAATTGATCACAGTGTAATTTAGAATTGATCCTAGTGTAATTCAGAATTGATCATGGTGTAATTCAGAATTGATCACAGTGTAATTCAGAATTGATCACGGTATAATTCAGAATTGATCATGTTGTAATTCAGAATTGATCACAGTGTAATTCAGAATTGATCCTAGCGTAATTCAGAATTGATCACAGTGTAATTCAGAATTGATCCTAGCGTAATTCAGAATTGATCACAGTGTAATTCAGAATTGATCATGGTGTAATTCAGAATTGATCATGGCGTAATTCAGAATTGATCATGGTGTAATTCAGAATTGATCACAGTGTAATTCAGAATTGATCCTAGCGTAATTCAGAATTGATCACAGTGTAATTCAGAATTGATCCTAGTGTAATTCAGAATTGATCCTAGTGTAATTCAGAATTGATCACCGTGTAATTCAGAATTGATCATGGTGTAATTCAGAATTGATCATGGTGTATTGCTGTATAGAACCTTGGTGATTGCTGTATAGAACCTTAGTTAGGCCACACTTGGAGTATAGTGTTCAATTCTGGTCGCCACACTACCAGAAGGATGTGGAGGCTTTAGAGAGGGTGCAGAAGAGATTTACCAGAATGTTGCCTGGTATGGAGGGCATAAGCTATGAGGAGCGATTGAATAAACTCGGTTTGTTCTCACTGGAACGAAGGAGGTTGAGGGGCGACCTGATAGAGGTATACAAAATTATGAGGGGCATAGACAGAGTGGATAGTCAGAGGCTTTTCCCCAGGGTAGAGGGGTCAATTACTAGGGGGCATAGGTTTAAGGTGAGAGTGCAAGGTTTAGAGTAGATGTACGAGGCAAGTTTTTTACGCAGAGGGTAGTGGGTGCCTGTAACTCACTACCGGAGGAGGTAGTGGAAGCAGGGACGATAGGGACATTTAAGGGGCATCTTGACAAATATATGAATAGGATGGGAATAGAAGGATACGGACCCAGGAAGTGTAGAAGATTGTAGTTTAGTCGGGCAGTATGGTCGGCACGGGCTTGGAGGGCCGAAGGGCCTGTTCCTGTGCTGTACATTTCTTTGTTCTTTGTTTGTTCTTTGTTCTTTGTGTCATTCAGAATTGATCACAGTGTAATTCAGAATTGATCCGAGCGTAATTCAGAATTGATCCTAGTGTAATTCAGAATTGATCATAGTGTAATTCAGAATTGATCATGGTGTAATTCAGAATTGATCCTCGCGTAATTCAGAATTGATCATAGTGTAATTCAGAATTGATCATGGTGTAATTCAGAATTGATCACAGTGTAATTCAGAATTGATCCTAGTGTAATTCAGAATTGATCCTAGTGTAATTCAGAATTGATCACCGTGTAATTCAGAATTGATCACAGTGTAATTCAGAATTGATCACGGTATAATTCAGAATTGATCACAGTGTAATTCAGAATTGATCCTAGTGTAATTCAGAATTGATCACAGTGTAATTCAGAATTGATCACAGTGTAATTCAGAATTGATCCTAGCGTAATTCAGAATTGATCACAGTGTAATTCAGAATTGATCCTAGTGTAATTCAGAATTGATCCTAGCGTAATTCAGAATTGATCACAGTGTAATTCAGAATTGATCCTAGTGTAATTCAGAATTGATCATGGTGTAATTCAGAATTGATCACAGTGTAATTCAGAATTGATCATGGTGTAATTCAGAATTGATCATGGCGTAATTCAGAATTGATCACAGTGTAATTCAGAATTGATCCTAGCGTAATTCAGAATTGATCACAGTGTAATTCAGAATTGATCCTAGTGTAATTCAGAATTGATCATGGTGTAATTCAGAATAGATCACAGTGTAATTCAGAATTGATCATGGTGTAATTCAGAATTGATCACAGTGTAATTCAGAATTGATCATAGTGTAATTCAGAATTGATCATGGTGTAATTCAGAATTGATCACAGTGTAATTCAGAATTGATCCTAGCGTAATTCAGAATTGATCACAGTGTAATTTAGAATTGATCCTAGTGTAATTCAGAATTGATCATGGTGTAATTCAGAATTGATCACAGTGTAATTCAGAATTGATCACGGTATAATTCAGAATTGATCATGTTGTAATTCAGAATTGATCACAGTGTAATTCAGAATTGATCCTAGCGTAATTCAGAATTGATCACAGTGTAATTCAGAATTGATCCTAGCGTAATTCAGAATTGATCCTAGCGTAATTCAGAATTGATCACAGTGTAATTCAGAATTGATCCTAGTGTAATTCAGAATTGATCACAGTGTAATTCAGAATTGATCCTAGCGTAATTCAGAATTGATCACAGTGTAATTCAGAATTGATCACAGTGTAATTCAGAATTGATCCTAGTGTAATTCAGAATTGATCACAGTGTAATTCAGAATTGATCACAGTGTAATTCAGAATTGATCCTAGCGTAATTCAGAATTGATCACAGTGTAATTCAGAATTGATCCTAGTGTAATTCAGAATTGATCCTAGCGTAATTCAGAATTGATCACAGTGTAATTCAGAATTGATCCTAGTGTAATTCAGAATTGATCATGGTGTAATTCAGAATTGATCACAGTGTAATTCAGAATTGATCATGGTGTAATTCAGAATTGATCATGGCGTAATTCAGAATTGATCACAGTGTAATTCAGAATTGATCCTAGCGTAATTCAGAATTGATCACAGTGTAATTCAGAATTGATCCTAGTGTAATTCAGAATTGATCATGGTGTAATTCAGAATAGATCACAGTGTAATTCAGAATTGATCATGGTGTAATTCAGAATTGATCACAGTGTAATTCAGAATTGATCATAGTGTAATTCAGAATTGATCATGGTGTAATTCAGAATTGATCACAGTGTAATTCAGAATTGATCCTAGCGTAATTCAGAATTGATCACAGTGTAATTTAGAATTGATCCTAGTGTAATTCAGAATTGATCATGGTGTAATTCAGAATTGATCACAGTGTAATTCAGAATTGATCACGGTATAATTCAGAATTGATCATGTTGTAATTCAGAATTGATCACAGTGTAATTCAGAATTGATCCTAGCGTAATTCAGAATTGATCACAGTGTAATTCAGAATTGATCCTAGCGTAATTCAGAATTGATCCTAGCGTAATTCAGAATTGATCACAGTGTAATTCAGAATTGATCCTAGTGTAATTCAGAATTGATCACAGTGTAATTCAGAATTGATCCTAGCGTAATTCAGAATTGATCACAGTGTAATTCAGAATTGATCCTAGTGTAATTCAGAATTGATCACAGTGTAATTCAGAATTGATCACAGTGTAATTCAGAATTGATCACGCTATAATTCAGAATTGATCATGTTG